>NC_089587.1:212970777-213270777 GCF_019320115.1 Miscanthus floridulus | reverse complement strand
AACTGGCCGTCCGCGGCAGCACCCTGCTCCTCGGCCGCTTCCCCAGCGCCGTCCCTGATTCGATTCGCTCAGCCGGCTCCATATCCTCCTCTCCTGTCCCTCCCTCTCCCTCCCTCCCGCTGCCGGCGGCTGGCGCGCCCTGTGGTTCGAGATGGGCTTTCTCGTCGCGAGATTTGGAGAGGTGGGGAGCGAGACTGGTGGGTGGAGAGAGGGGTTTTGCGGAGCGGCGCATAAAAAGAGGCCAAGCTGAGCGAGAGCCGAGAGGCTGAGGTGAGCGACGCGTGTAATCAGGACCGTTGATCTCTTGGCCAGAATCTCTTCGATGCTTCCGATCCGACGCGCGGACTAGTCCGTCGTTTAACCTGGGTTCACGACTCCGCTAGGTGCACCCCATTGCACTGCCCCCCAGCAGTAAATTACAGCTAAATACCTTTCTAAATACTGCATCGGGTGCCAATTCTGTGCTATGTACATCAGTATACGCGTAGCTAGATTGAAGATGTGGCTAAAAACATTCCAGTAGCAGTGAGTCAGAGGCTTCAGAACATGGCATCTCTCTCTGCTCTGCTGGTGTCATTTATTTTACAACAAGTATTTGTCGCCTTCTAATCTGAAGATGTAACGTACTAGGAGAGTAGGAGTATGTGTTTTGTAGCTTCTGCTTATGTGATCATTATATCGGTGCGATGTGTGCGTGTAAATTGTCGCTATAGGAGATCTGTCTGAAACGCCACCGCACCAGAGTTTTTTTTTTTCTTAGCGTATTGACCGCTGAAGATGGACATGTTCGCTTGGTCTTATAATCGTATTTTTTAGTTTATTTTTTTAGTTAAAATAATATTTTTTTCATAACAAATTAGCTGGAACAGTATTTCGATTTATTTTTTTAGCGAAATGAACGGGTCAATCATGTTTGCCATCTCAGTCCCCCGTGCCTTAGTTATACGTGATTTTGTTTCTTGTGCGGCTCGTAAAGTTACCCCCAATCAAAGACGCGAGATATTGATATAACCACAAGCTATCAGGCCAGTCATAGTAGAAAATTCAAGTCACTGTTTTCAAAACTCTGATGAGTTCAAAATAGTATCGACAAGTTTTATCATTATGAAACTCGTTTCATCCTATAAAATTTTTATTGTATTTCTCTCATCATTAATATTATATCACATCAGTTTATTAAGAGTTTGTTAGGATCCATTAGCACTAAAAATAGCTACCTAATAGCTACTAATTTTTTAGCTAGCTAAGAGCCTCTCCAAAAGCTTTTCTAAAATCTACTCTCTAAATCATCATTTTTAGATTCATCTGAGTAAAAGTTATTTTTTATATTTTTGTGTTCTTTAACAGTTTTCTATATCTTGTGCACAGTCTAGAGAGCCATCGTCTCACTTTATCTTTGGCTAGCGAGAAATCCAAAAGAGAGGAATATTTAGATATCCAATTGAAGAGACTGTTGGAGGATTTTTTTTTTCCAAAATCTCTATTCCTATAAAAATTAACAAATTAGAAAAGACATAAAGAATCTCTTAAATGGTCTAATAGTTGCTATTTTTTAGCTAGCTAATTTTTAGTAAGAGACGTTTGAATCCACCTGCTAGTATGTGGTTAGATAGTGAGTTGAAGATACATATAAACTATTAGCACCTATTAGCAACTAAAAAATGCTAATGAAACTAATAGTTAGCACCCTTTCAACTAATAATCAGCAGGTTTGTATGGATCCATTAGTCCTAATTTTAGCTGCTACTCCCTCCAGGTTCCTAAAAGAAATCGTTTTGAACAAGACTTCGTTCAAATATTGGGAATATAAATCATAAATAACTTTTAAGTCATTGAGTTTGGAAATGTGAAAACTATATGAATAGATTTGTCTTGAAAAATATTTTCATAAAAATATATATATATATATATATATATCACTTTTTATTATATATTTTTATAAAAATAAGAAGTCAAAGTTATGCTTTGAAGACCATGTTACTGTCCAAAACGACTTCTTTGAAGAACCTAGAGTTAGTAATTTTTAATGCTAACATATCCAAACCCTTAATATCCTTGGAACTCTCGTGAAAACCATTGAGACTAGCTTCATTCCCAATGGCGGAGCTAAGGGGGGGGCCAGCAGGGGCCATGCCCCCCAACACTACTGAAAATTTTTAACGCCTATGCTATAGTTGGGTGTAATTAACTTGATGTTGTTTGCTTTTACTAATTTATACATACATACATGGGCTTCCATTATTTTATTTGGGCCATCTAGCTAGTGTCGTGGACTCATGGGGGCCTGGGCCATCCGTCCATCAATGCAGGAAGCCAGGAAAGCACACACGCAGAGCTCATCATGGCCTCACGGGATATTCACACATCACACGCAACGAATGGAGAGCCTTTCGCCGAATCGCAGCTGCGGCGCCGCCTAGCCTCCTCAACCTTGTCTTCCAATTCACCATAAATAAAAAAAATCCCTAACCCTAGTCCTGGTGGTCTCTTCATTCTTCCTTCCCAGCCAAGCACGGAGCCGCGAAGAGCGGCCGGAGGCGCCCAGGGCCTAGGCCAAGAGTGATGAGTCCGCGAGATAGATCGGGGAGCGGGGAGCCCACAGGCCAGCGCCTAGGACTCCAGTCTCTAGGAGGCTAGGCCATGAAGACCTAATCAAGCAATCAGTTGATCAAGGTAACCTAGTGTAACACCTCAGGTGTTTGCCACCAGTTAAGCAATGGGTTTGAGCTCAAATATGGCATATTAAGTGATGATGAAGATGTCAAGGTCAAACCTATAGAAACGAGCCCCAACCTAAACTTGGATATTGCACCTTTGCTTGCCTATAGACCCCTTTTCAAGATATATGCTTGGGTGGTGTTATTGGAATATCTTCATGTGTCTCACATCAATACCCCTCTATATGGATCACTGGAAAAGTTTCATGAAGTTTGGAATCAAAAAGTCACATGAAATGATAAGTTATATCCTTATTGGAATGATTTTACTAAGTGCCTGAATTGCACTATTAAGTGAATGGAAATGTAGGTCATCAATCAAACCTTGCAACCTTACCCAAATGACTCTAGATGAACTCTATAACAAAAGTCATGAAAGGTTCATGTTGAGGAGAAGTCAAGAAAATGCCTCAATCGGTCAATAACTCTAATTTAAGCTTCATAGTGACGATACTTTGACCTATGTTGACCAACCACTTACAGTGCTTGCATGGAGTTGCACCTTAAATAAAAGTTGAAGATTGGGTAGAGTAGAACAAACTTTGTTTTTGGACTAAGAGCTAGATCAACTTGGAAATAAGTCAAACAGAGGCTTGAAGTGGGAACCTGCTGCTGATTTCAACACTTAGAATTATTCTAAGTCAGTTTCGCTAAGCAACGACGTTGGCATTCCGCGTTCTCTGAAATTCGTTAAGCAACTTGAGTTGGTCCAAAAAGAGAAGTTGAAGGTTATACTATGGAGAAGAGCATGCAAAAAGTTGCACTGAGTTTGACCGAGTTTTGACCTTCGAAAGTGAATTTCCGTGACCATTATCAAGGCGCTGACACTGACAGTTTGTGGCCTAATTACCCGCTGTTGAAGAGCTCTAATGACCTTGGTCTCTAAATGAAAAATGAAGAGCAGATCGTGGGCTACAAACTTCATTTTAGGCCCAAAGTCCAATTCGCACCCGAGACGGCCCAAATCGGCTTCCCACCATGTCCATTCCGGCGCCTGCCATCTGTTCGTCGAAATGCCGCGTGGCCAGCGCATGGCAGCCATGCCGAGCTGGCGCCCTGCCATTGCCGTGCGCCACTGCCGCGTGTCCTGCTGCCCTGTCGCGCCCCTGCTACTCCAAAGCGTACGCCCGAGCTCCCCCTGGTTCACTCGCTCGCCCTCCCATCGCCTCTCTCGCTCCAACCGCGAGCCTGCGCGCGAGTGCCAGAGCGCGGCCACCATGGGCGCCGTCGCTGAGCTTGCTGCCGTCGAGTCCTCGCTGCCTCCGAGCTCCCCCGCGTGCGCCACCACCCTCTCAGTCGTGTGCCGCTCCCCCTGCACCAATTGGCCGGTCACCGTTGCCGCCGTAGCACGCCGCCGCCGCCGGCATTGCCTGCTGCCGCGGCCGGCACTCCAGCAGGACCCAGCCGGCCGAGTCTGGGCCAGGGCATGGCCAGGGCGTGGCCGCGGCCGAGCTGGCAGCCCCCCCCCCCCCTCGCGTCCCTGGCTGGCCGAAGGTCCTCGCCGGCCGGCCGAACCGGCTCCGACGGCCTCCTCTGTTGTGATTCACGTGAAGGACCTCGCGCGGCAATTCGACTAAAGTGAGGGGTGTAACTGCAATGTCATAGACTCAGGTGAATAGTGACATAAGGACTGGTTTGTAATTATTTTGTAGGAACTTTGGAAATTCATAGTAATTCATAGGAAATTCGTAAAATAGTAAATGAGGACTTTTTGGAATCCTTATGAAATTCTCTGTGCACTAGATCTATAATATTACATGTTTTAGTTTAAATATTTTGCGGTAAAAATAGATTTGTGCAGTAAGGTTTTAATGCTAGTTGAATTTGTTATTTTTCATAACTATAGATCTAGGGCTCCAAATGGAGTGAAATTTTTGTGGCATGCTACTCATATGATAGTTGATGTGTGGTAAAAATTTCATGAGTATTGGATGAAGTATGAGTGAGTTATTGGTTTATCTTGCTCTCACATGAATTCTTGCTTTAGCAACTTGTCTTTTTCGTAGAGGTTGCTATACATATCCAAATGGAGTGAAATTTGTACAGTAGACTATTGAGAGGATATGTGAGCCACTGTAATTTTTGTAGAAGTTATTGTGCACTTTTGATATATGTTCATTAAGTCACCTTGTTATCCAAAATAAATTAAGAAATGCATTAAAAGAATTTATTTGGTCATGGACACTAGGTTTTCTGGTGTTCTTTAGTCATGTGTGACATGTTGGTAAAGTTGGTTTTGCCTAATTATGTATTTGCAACATAAGTTAATAATTATTTTCTTGCCGATGTGGTTTATAGACAGATTTGGGAACTTAGCAAAGTTCTTCATGATAATGTGCTTTGTTGTGAAACTTGTTTATACAAAAGTTGTAGATAATTCATGTATCTAGCTTCTATTAAAATTTGGTGTCATTTGGCCAAGTAGTTTAAGAGTTATAGCTGTTTAAAGTTGGGTTTCAGAAATGGTTGTTTTATGTCAATTGTGGACCAGTTTCTGTAAATGAATATATTTGACTTAGTTAACTTGAGAATCATGCTGAGATGATTAAAGATGAAATGTAGATAATTTCCTAAGCTTTCCAGAATGTCTTGTTTCATATCATTTGGATTTATAAAACTCCAGATATGATTGATTTATGAAGCTGCTGTTTGCAAGTCCAGAAATTGGCATATTCCGGTTATAGTTGTTGCTTCACCTTGACTTGCTTTGCATGTTGCTAAGTGTGGTTCACGTCCTTGATAATTAAGTTAAATACACCTGAGATCTTGTGAGACTTATGTGCCATGTATAATATTCTTTGTTATCTTAGCATGATAGATTGTGTGATGTTAAGTTAAGCATCGCAAAGTACTTAAGTGTGTTTAGTGTAAACGATGCTTGTCTTGCTTGCTATTTGTGATGCGTCTCATGGTACTATTCTTCATATTCATGCACTTGCTTCTTGCATCTCATCTAGGTACGCTAGATGAACCACGTGAAGGACGTGATGTTGGAGCCGAATCCGAAGACGGTGTTTGATGGATCTGTCCCGAAGATGGAAGGACTAAGCGAGTGCTAGGATCTGAGATGTCACCAGGATGGTGCAAGCTAACTGAACTGACTGGTGTCGGATCCCAGGCAAGCCCCGGAGCATTATAAGCCTCCTAATTTATAAAAGCAATTCTTTCTATATATGAGTTATATATTGTTGCATTAAGTTGTAGGAGTTGGTTGAAACCGTTGATGCATTTATTACTATCCTTGCCTACCTTATTACCTTTTTACCCTGTTAGGTCAGGATCGAATAACTGCTTAGCCTTGCTTAGACCGGTAGCGATCGGTGATATCCGGTCACCTACATTATAGGTGGTTACTGGAAGAATTTAGCTATGGAAAGAATGATATCCTGGAAGTAACCATGGGGTAATGTAAATGGAGACCGGACGGGATGTCGATAGAGAAGCAACAAGACATGGAGGTCTTGGGTGTGGATCTATCCCCGTCTGTGTCGATTAAGGACCGACCGTTGTTGGGCCTCGAGTCATGTTGAACGCATGCCTTACATTTAGCTGGCCGGATAAAGTACCTTCCGACCGCGAAGCTGGGAGATTTTTCGGGCCGAGTAGATTGCCCGCAACGCACTGTGCCGGAGCAGGTGTGGTAGGACACGGGGGCGAGATGATAAGACCAAAGTGCAGTCGGTCGGCCCCCGGGTACATGTGGTTCCTGACAAACTCGAGATTCCTGGAAAGTTGACTCGGTGATCAATATCTCACTTTAGCGGGTGAGTGAGGTTTGTGTAAGGAATAAATCACCAGCTGGTTAGGAATCGATTCGAATCGCCATCGCTCCTGGATAGTGAGCACTTGACTCGAGTTACTTCATCGTAGTAATTATTATGGAACAATGATGGTTATCTGGATGGTATGGGATATGCTAAATTTAAATTGGTAACTGGATGCTATTGGTTAATCAAGTGATTGCTATAGTACAGGTGCTTACCTAGATGGATAGGTCATAATAAAGATGATGCAAAGTACTTAAATTGGTTTCTTCATGATAGCTTATGCTTTTCGCAAATAAGTCAGCTAGCCCACTAAAGAAAGCCTTGCATGATCCTTGGTGTCATTTGTTTTGGTTTACGACGGGTAAGTCTGGCTGAGTACATTCAAGTACTCAGGGTTTATCCCACCTTGTTGCAGGTGATGTTCTCGACCTGTTGATGATGGTGGCTAACCACCGGTGGGCTCGGTGATTCTATACTTACTTCTCCTCTATATGCTTTTGTCGGATGATGTCACTATACTAGCAATATATTTGGAACTTATATTAATGTAATCATTTGAAAGCTATGTTGTCTCCACTAAGCAGTTTTAAAACCCCAAACTTGTACTATTATTTGTTAACCCCTTTTCAATATTATTTCCGCTGCAACTTGATGTATGTGATGTGTATTTGCTTAATCACGCGATCTTGGTTGTGATGTTGATTTACCGAGGTCTTTCAGGACACTCGGCGGACTACCGGGTTTATATGAGTGAAAGTATGGGTGTGTCAACGTGTTAGCGGGGACAACCGTACTTGATCTTATATAAATTGGGCGGTTCTGTCACAGCTGGTATCAGAGCGAGATTAAGCATAATACTGTCAGGTACATAGTTTTAAAAGCTAAGTTTTGGTTTTAAAAGGTCTATTTTAACTAAAACTTTAGCTACAGGCAAATTTGTCAAAACTTAATTGCAAAACTATGCTAGCGACATCTCCCTTTATGCCCAGTTAAGGACTATTAGGTGGCTATCTAAGTACTAACTTTAAGGGATGTACTTTATTGCAATTTTTCTTTCGTCGTCCATACGGCGTGCTATTGTATGGATGCCATTCGCTTGAATGGTACTGTATGGATCAATTGCCTCTACGCCCAGGTAAGTGTGAGTTGTGAGAGTATGACCGTCCAACTATCGGTCTAGGGGAGAGTTAGCTGTGGTTACTGGAATATTTACATGTTACACACATGTATATATGAAGGTACTTAATTGTGGGTATATCTGTCGGGTAGCTATGGATATCAAAGTATATACATCTGGGGATGTATATATGGAGAGTATCTTAGTTTACTACTTTCATTGTGTGCTTATTTATCTTTTTGTGGGGATGGGCTGCAATGAATTTGCCTGCAGGTACGCTAACCACGAATGCGTAGATTGAATGTAGCTGACGACTAGCTATATACCGAGAGAGTATGTGTTATGCCACCGACATAAAACGTGATTGTCGCCTTAGGCTGGCAATTTTGTGAGGACGAATAGGACGAGCATGCATCATGATTGTGCTTGTGCATAAATATGCTTTCCCTCACCTTGTTCTAATACTAAGTAACTTGTGATCAATGTGATGTTACTATCTTCTCTGTGTGAAGTTAAACAAGAATGCCTTGTTCCTTGTTGCTTGAATAGGAAGTGCTTGAGAAAAGTGTGTGCTTAGCCTTGCTAGAAATAATTGTGGTTACATGCTTAAACCTATAATGTCCTCTAGTTTAGTCAAGTGGTGGGTATGTATGCTTGTTATTTAGGTAGTGCCGTAGTTGTCACCCTTTTGTCCTCGGTAAGCGTACGAGTATTGAAGAGCGCTATCCTAGAACCACGTCCAAATTTTGGTAATCACTTGGTGGACACAAGACGTATATGGAAATTTGGCAAGAAGTCCCCTGCTTAGTTGTCTTTGGCAATTAAGCTATGCTCTCTTGCGTTGTGTTTTGATTTTCGGATCCCTTGCTTGTTGACTCCTAACCTTGTGACTACCTTTGTTTGCTATCCCTCCTTCGCATAGTGCTTGCTCCTATGCAACCCAATTTATGCCATGTGAGATTTCTTGTGGGTTGTATGTTCAGTAATGGTGCCACGATTAGCGATCTATGGTGCCGCGACGAAACCGAGAGCCTCCTGTGGGTGCACACAAGGCTGTGCTGCTCGGCACGCGCTGGTATCGAGGTTTCTAGTCATGATCCATTGCAGAACTACACCAATATGTTATTCTCACTTGAGCTCTTCCTTGGTTATCTCTCCTTATCATGTCAAGAGATCTATATGCAGAACTAGATGCAATAGGACTTCCTTCTGGAGTAGTCCAACGGTTAACCTTTGAAGAATAGGTCACTAACAGGAACATAAATAGACTGCAAGAGGTGATAGACAAGTGACTCTACTCGACGTGACTGTCCCTATAATGACGTCGATCATCTAGTGAGCAACTTATGTCATTTTCATTGGATCAGAAAGGTGCACCACACTTAAGGTTGAACAAGTTATCAGTCGGAAGGTAAATGGACTAGGATATTATGTGATGTAGTAGGTCACCTAGTGCTCATGAGCTTCCTGTCCAAGTCTTGACCTTTATGTGCAAGGTGATCAACCGACCTTCTTTGGTGTGACCCCTTTCTGCTGACTTCAATGGCGACCATCTATAGGCTTTGACCACAATTTTTATTATCAAGAGTGAAGATTCGGAACCTTTTTAGTGTTGAGGGACAACTGATTTGTTACCAGTAGGAAAGTCAGTCTTCAGTTAGGTAACGACTATTTGGTAACTATGAAGGCCAGATCTCACAGAACAATGTTGATCAAGGAAACAACAAACCTGGCCCCGCAATGCAAGTGCTACTTCTTCTCCAAATGTGCTATCCAGTCAATTCTATCTTTGACAATCACGTATATAGTACAAGACGTTGTATCGGCTAGGTAGGAGCTAGCAAAAGCACGTTCCTGATTTTAGTTAGCATCTTTATGCCCTAAGGTGCCAATTACACATGTGTCCGGACTCTATTGGATGAAGTGCCAAAGGATATATAGGAATGGTTCCTTGTCAATGTAGAAATGCCCTACATGTGGAATAATGTTTTGTGCCCTGCGAAAACAGCCCACAAGTCCAATGCTTGTGCATAGTCAAGTTGGTGCCTAGAACGATGGTTGAAGTGTTACTAGAGAAGCATGTAAGGAAAAATCTAGCCTCCATCCTCAGCTAGAGAAAGGCTATTGCTGCTATGAGAAAGATTATAGAGTGCAAAACACACATCTCAATGTGCGAAGCGAAGAAAAGAGAGGACACGAAATCTGTCCAGATTTTGTGGCACTAAACCGGTTATCTTCAAGCCGGCGGTTAGCGACTCAAACAAAGTTGAATTGACCCCAAACTTGGTGATCTCATTCTTGCTTAGGACCCTTCAATGTCCTAAGTTGGTTTGAGTATTAGTTGAGTAAAACATCGGATTTGAGAGATACCTTGTCGGCTCGGTTGCTGCCATTTTAGAACACAACAGTTTTGGTAGAGGAATTGTTTGGATGGTCAAACGGTGTTTGGTTGAGTTGAATTTTGGTGAGTAGTTAGAAGACCCATGGATCTACATGCCCACCAAAATTTGTGTATATTGGAGTAGTAGTTTGTAAGATATGAATAGAAAACAAAAGGGTACAGAATCTGCAATTTCGCGGTGACTGCGATCATCACTTGCATTAGACGGTGGTGTTTGTAATTCATGCCAAGGAATTACAACTTGTAGGTATATTGCTAATTAGACAACCCTCCATACCCTTGAGAAGACTAATTGCACCCCTATGTGCCTTGCCTTTGCCCTCTTAGATCAGCAATGCGTGAGCAGTCAAGGTGTTCTAGAAGTCAAAATTGTGCCCTTGCAATTCAAAAGCGATTGGAAAGGTGTCTAACCATATATTTTCTTGGATTATGGTTTTTTGAGATATTGATTGGCCTTAGAATGGAAGCCTCGACGACAAATGTAGTAAGAAAGCTGGTTTTGCTATGATGCAAGTCAACCTAACTTGCTGTGCAACTGCACCACGAAGGCAAAATTGTGCTCAACCTGCTTGGTAGTGAACTAGTCCCTAGTTTTGTGATTACTTGCAACTTGTATTGTCCTCCAAGACTCGCTAACATCCTTCTACGTCAATGGTTCTCCAATGCTGACATGCCTTTGGTACCTTATATGTGTTTTTACCCAAGAGGTTGCATCAGATTCAACCCAGATCACTGTTGCAACTTGGATCCAAAGGCTCCCTAAGGAATGATCATCGAGAATGACAGAGTCAGCTATTACGTTTACCACTCACTCGGCAGACTCAGACCATACAATATTGTTATCAGAGAAAGAGAACTGCACACATGGAACCATTGCAACAAGTATCCTTCAGAAGATTATCATCTAATGCAAAGTCCATATGGTCTGTGCTATATCCACTCGGGAAGTAGATGCTGCAAGTATTTAGTCTATGTTTGTATCGCTCTTCGTACATCGAGGACGAAGTACGTAGGACATTGCTATCTTGGATTCCTCCCAAAGTAACAATACTTCATGAAGGCCAACGAAGGAAATTCTTCAGACAAAACTTACTACAAAGGACAAGTATCAGAAAGTGTCTTGACCAAATTAGCCTCTCTTATGCTTGAAGCTATGTAGCCTAAAGCTCTGGCTGATATGGGAAACTGGTAGCATGTCTCTCTTCCACAAAAGTCTTTCGTCCTGAATCTCGGGACGCGATTCTTTTAAGGGGGGAGGGCTGTAACACCTCAGGTGTTTGCCACCAGTTAAGCAATGGGTTTGAGCTCAAATATGGCATATTAAGTGATGATGAAGATGTCAAGGTCAAACCTATAGAAACGAGCCCCAACCTAAACTTGGATATTGCACCTTTGCTTGCCTATAGACCCCTTTTCAAGATATATGCTTGGGTGGTGTTATTGGAATATCTTCATGTGTCTCACATCAATACCCCTCTATATGGATCACTGGAAAAGTTTCATGAAGTTTGGAATCAAAAAGTCACATGAAATGATAAGTTATATCCTTATTGGAATGATTTTACTAAGTGCCTGAATTGCACTATTAAGTGAATGGAAATGTAGGTCATCAATCAAACCTTGCAACCTTACCCAAATGACTCTAGATGAACTCTATAACAAAAGTCATGAAAGGTTCATGTTGAGGAGAAGTCAAGAAAATGCCTCAATCGGTCAATAACTCTAATTTAAGCTTCATAGTGACGATACTTTGACCTATGTTGACCAACCACTTACAGTGCTTGCATGGAGTTGCACCTTAAATAAAAGTTGAAGATTGGGTAGAGTAGAACAAACTTTGTTTTTGGACTAAGAGCTAGATCAACTTGGAAATAAGTCAAACAGAGGCTTGAAGTGGGAACCTGCTGCTGATTTCAACACTTAGAATTATTCTAAGTCAGTTTCGCTAAGCAACGACGTTGGCATTCCGCGTTCTCTGAAATTCGTTAAGCAACTTGAGTTGGTCCAAAAAGAGAAGTTGAAGGTTATACTATGGAGAAGAGCATGCAAAAAGTTGCACTGAGTTTGACCGAGTTTTGACCTTCGAAAGTGAATTTCCGTGACCATTATCAAGGCGCTGACACTGACAGTTTGTGGCCTAATTACCCGCTGTTGAAGAGCTCTAATGACCTTGGTCTCTAAATGAAAAATGAAGAGCAGATCGTGGGCTACAAACTTCATTTTAGGCCCAAAGTCCAATTCGCACCCGAGACGGCCCAAATCGGCTTCCCACCATGTCCATTCCGGCGCCTGCCATCTGTTCGTCGAAATGCCGCGTGGCCAGCGCATGGCAGCCATGCCGAGCTGGCGCCCTGCCATTGCCGTGCGCCACTGCCGCGTGTCCTGCTGCCCTGTCGCGCCCCTGCTACTCCAAAGCGTACGCCCGAGCTCCCCCTGGTTCACTCGCTCGCCCTCCCATCGCCTCTCTCGCTCCAACCGCGAGCCTGCGCGCGAGTGCCAGAGCGCGGCCACCATGGGCGCCGTCGCTGAGCTTGCTGCCGTCGAGTCCTCGCTGCCTCCGAGCTCCCCCGCGTGCGCCACCACCCTCTCAGTCGTGTGCCGCTCCCCCTGCACCAATTGGCCGGTCACCGTTGCCGCCGTAGCACGCCGCCGCCGCCGGCATTGCCTGCTGCCGCGGCCGGCACTCCAGCAGGACCCAGCCGGCCGAGTCTGGGCCAGGGCATGGCCAGGGCGTGGCCGCGGCCGAGCTGGCAGCCCCCCCCCCCCTCGCGTCCCTGGCTGGCCGAAGGTCCTCGCCGGCCGGCCGAACCGGCTCCGACGGCCTCCTCTGTTGTGATTCACGTGAAGGACCTCGCGCGGCAATTCGACTAAAGTGAGGGGTGTAACTGCAATGTCATAGACTCAGGTGAATAGTGACATAAGGACTGGTTTGTAATTATTTTGTAGGAACTTTGGAAATTCATAGTAATTCATAGGAAATTCGTAAAATAGTAAATGAGGACTTTTTGGAATCCTTATGAAATTCTCTGTGCACTAGATCTATAATATTACATGTTTTAGTTTAAATATTTTGCGGTAAAAATAGATTTGTGCAGTAAGGTTTTAATGCTAGTTGAATTTGTTATTTTTCATAACTATAGATCTAGGGCTCCAAATGGAGTGAAATTTTTGTGGCATGCTACTCATATGATAGTTGATGTGTGGTAAAAATTTCATGAGTATTGGATGAAGTATGAGTGAGTTATTGGTTTATCTTGCTCTCACATGAATTCTTGCTTTAGCAACTTGTCTTTTTCGTAGAGGTTGCTATACATATCCAAATGGAGTGAAATTTGTACAGTAGACTATTGAGAGGATATGTGAGCCACTGTAATTTTTGTAGAAGTTATTGTGCACTTTTGATATATGTTCATTAAGTCACCTTGTTATCCAAAATAAATTAAGAAATGCATTAAAAGAATTTATTTGGTCATGGACACTAGGTTTTCTGGTGTTCTTTAGTCATGTGTGACATGTTGGTAAAGTTGGTTTTGCCTAATTATGTATTTGCAACATAAGTTAATAATTATTTTCTTGCCGATGTGGTTTATAGACAGATTTGGGAACTTAGCAAAGTTCTTCATGATAATGTGCTTTGTTGTGAAACTTGTTTATACAAAAGTTGTAGATAATTCATGTATCTAGCTTCTATTAAAATTTGGTGTCATTTGGCCAAGTAGTTTAAGAGTTATAGCTGTTTAAAGTTGGGTTTCAGAAATGGTTGTTTTCTGTCAATTGTGGACCAGTTTCTGTAAATGAATATATTTGACTTAGTTAACTTGAGAATCATGCTGAGATGATTAAAGATGAAATGTAGATAATTTCCTAAGCTTTCCAGAATGTCTTGTTTCATATCATTTGGATTTATAAAACTCCAGATATGATTGATTTATGAAGCTGCTGTTTGCAAGTCCAGAAATTGGCATATTCCGGTTATAGTTGTTGCTTCACCTTGACTTGCTTTGCATGTTGCTAAGTGTGGTTCACGTCCTTGATAATTAAGTTAAATACACCTGAGATCTTGTGAGACTTATGTGCCATGTATAATATTCTTTGTTATCTTAGCATGATAGATTGTGTGATGTTAAGTTAAGCATCGCAAAGTACTTAAGTGTGTTTAGTGTAAACGATGCTTGTCTTGCTTGCTATTTGTGATGCGTCTCATGGTACTATTCTTCATATTCATGCACTTGCTTCTTGCATCTCATCTAGGTACGCTAGATGAACCACGTGAAGGACGTGATGTTGGAGCCGAATCCGAAGACGGTGTTTGATGGATCTGTCCCGAAGATGGAAGGACTAAGCGAGTGCTAGGATCTGAGATGTCACCAGGATGGTGCAAGCTAACTGAACTGACTGGTGTCGGATCCCAGGCAAGCCCCGGAGCATTATAAGCCTCCTAATTTATAAAAGCAATTCTTTCTATATATGAGTTATATATTGTTGCATTAAGTTGTAGGAGTTGGTTGAAACCGTTGATGCATTTATTACTATCCTTGCCTACCTTATTACCTTTTTACCCTGTTAGGTCAGGATCGAATAACTGCTTAGCCTTGCTTAGACCGGTAGCGATCGGTGATATCCGGTCACCTACATTATAGGTGGTTACTGGAAGAATTTAGCTATGGAAAGAATGATATCCTGGAAGTAACCATGGGGTAATGTAAATGGAGACCGGACGGGATGTCGATAGAGAAGCAACAAGACATGGAGGTCTTGGGTGTGGATCTATCCCCGTCTGTGTCGATTAAGGACCGACCGTTGTTGGGCCTCGAGTCATGTTGAACGCATGCCTTACATTTAGCTGGCCGGATAAAGTACCTTCCGACCGCGAAGCTGGGAGATTTTTCGGGCCGAGTAGATTGCCCGCAACGCACTGTGCCGGAGCAGGTGTGGTAGGACACGGGGGCGAGATGATAAGACCAAAGTGCAGTCGGTCGGCCCCCGGGTACATGTGGTTCCTGGCAAACTCGAGATTCCTGGAAAGTTGACTCGGTGATCAATATCTCACTTTAGCGGGTGAGTGAGGTTTGTGTAAGGAATAAATCACCAGCTGGTTAGGAATCGATTCGAATCGCCATCGCTCCTGGATAGTGAGCACTTGACTCGAGTTACTTCATCGTAGTAATTATTATGGAACAATGATGGTTATCTGGATGGTATGGGATATGCTAAATTTAAATTGGTAACTGGATGCTATTGGTTAATCAAGTGATTGCTATAGTACAGGTGCTTACCTAGATGGATAGGTCATAATAAAGATGATGCAAAGTACTTAAATTGGTTTCTTCATGATAGCTTATGCTTTTCGCAAATAAGTCAGCTAGCCCACTAAAGAAAGCCTTGCATGATCCTTGGTGTCATTTGTTTTGGTTTACGACGGGTAAGTCTGGCTGAGTACATTCAAGTACTCAGGGTTTATCCCACCTTGTTGCAGGTGATGTTCTCGACCTGTTGATGATGGTGGCTAACCACCGGTGGGCTCGGTGATTCTATACTTACTTCTCCTCTATATGCTTTTGTCGGATGATGTCACTATGCTAGCAATATATTTGGAACTTATATTAATGTAATCATTTGAAAGCTATGTTGTCTCCACTAAGCAGTTTTAAAACCCCAAACTTGTACTATTATTTGTTAACCCCTTTTCAATATTATTTCCGCTGCAACTTGATGTATGTGATGTGTATTTGCTTAATCACGCGATCTTGGTTGTGATGTTGATTTACCGAGGTCTTTCAGGACACTCGGCGGACTACCGGGTTTATATGAGTGAAAGTATGGGTGTGTCAACGTGTTAGCGGGGACAACCGTACTTGATCTTATATAAATTGGGCGGTTCTGTCACACCTAGCTATACTTTGTACATGGCCAAGATGTTGCTACTCATGGGCATCACAGACCTACTTTGCAAAAGGTTTAGGAAGCACACCTATTGGACGAGCAAAGGCCGCTGGTGCTGTTAAATTAATGATGTCATTTGACTTTGTTTTTATTTTGCATGTTATGAAAGAACTCACGTGTAACAGAACCGACCAAATCATAAGAACGTAAGTACAAAAACAATCACCAAAGTGATCAAATTCCTGTACTTAAGTTCCCATAATCCCGGTAGTCCGGAAATCACGAAGGATTTCAACCAACTCTCGACATACAAACCAAGACCATAGTGATTCAACACAACACATCATTCGTTACAACATTTCATAAGTAGCATTCGGATTACATCCATCAGAGTGCAAATAAAATATTACAAAACAAGTTCGAATTTGCGGAAGCAACATAGTTTAGTACATAACTTCATAGTTTCAAATATATTGCCAGATCTTAGTCATGTCCCACAAAAGCATCTTCAGGTACGAGAACTAGGAGAGACCACGCCCAACGGTCTAGTCTTCATCCCAGCCAGGAGAAGGCAATACTTGCAGCAACCAAAGTAGAACTGGTCATCTGCAACAGGTGGGAGATAAACCCTAAGTACGAGAAGGTACTCAGCTAGACTTACCCATCAAAACCAGAAATAAAAGACACCAAGGGTCATGCAAGGCTTATGAGGTGGGCTAGCTGGACACAGTTGCATAAAAGAGCTTATGAATATAGTAACCAATTTAAACTTCGCATCAAGTTTATCATCATTTACCTGCACTAGAGCACTCACTTATTAGAAGCAAACAATATTAACCATAGCAGGTATAATAAGGCTGTCATCATCATATCATCATTTTCGAACCATTATGTTATTTAGTGTATCTACTTTAGAGATAAGCCCGTCAAGTTCTCACTAACCGGGAGAGACGGCGACTCGAATCGAATTACAACTCAGCTGAGGGGGTATTCCTAACTCTCACCCTGGCATACTTTGCAAGGGTAGCCATGAGTCACCTTTGGGACAACTTAGGAACCAAATTCACGGGTTTGATCAGCGCCAGCGCTCTCAGGGATTACCCTTCTACCAGGATGATCAGGACTTTTAAATCACCTGTCCTTGGACTCACGCCTACGGCTCCCTTCCGAGGCGTACTTTATACTTATCGACTCCCAGCCAGAGGTGAGCTACTCGGCTTCATGGTCGGTCTCCAGACCCGGCCAACTAAGAGAGAGGCATGTGTTCAACATGAACAGAAAAGGCTCCAAGATTCAGTCCTTAAGCGACACAAACGGAGTCGCTACAAACCGACAAGCCTCTGCTCGGTCTTCAATTCAAATTAAGACAGGTTCTTTTCCACGATAGCAAATATAGCCAACCGTGCCATATGTATGTCCCTATATCTCGCAGGTGATAGGAAATCACCTGACTTCTACCATGTTTAAGCAGGGCTAAGCACTACACGAACCTGAGCTACATAGGATTCAGGGTATCAATATCTGGACAAGGATTGGATAACCAATGCAGCAAATATTTGCATCCAACATCTAAACTTAATGCAACAATATATATATATATATATATATATATATATATATATAACAATAATACTTTAATTGCGTTTCGGAAATTAGGAGGCTTAATATGTTCCGGGGCTTGCCTTTCACAAAGTTGCACGGACGGTGATCTGGGCACTCAACGGCGACCTCGTCTGGCACTTCTCCCGAGGGCTACACCTCCTGAACCTCTGGTGTTGGCTGCTGCTGCTCACTCGGTTCCTCGAATTCCAACAGGGTCACACCTTTCGGTACACCTATTGCATGCCGATGCACAAGATAAATATCATAGATGCATAAGGAATGACATGATGCTCATGATGAATGGATCACAGTAAGTGTTTAACGAAACATCACTGGACACTCGTTTACCGATTAAGAATAGCTCTATTCAAATCACTTTAAAACATGTATCTAACTTAACTTGAAGAATGAGATCTACTTACCTAACTTGCATAACCTAAGATAAAAGTGCTCATCTTCAGTTAAAGGCCTAACACCTAGGAACATTACCACAAGCTTAGGAAATCGTAAAGGCATACTTAAATCAAAGTTAAGGTTTTACATGCAACGAGTAGTTCCTTAATTCAATCATAACCAGAGTTCTATAAATTCAAATGACTTGCAAGAGGACATTCTGGAAAGCTTATGAAATTCTCTATAAATCATTTGTAAACATCAAAGCATGATTCTTACGTTAACCAAATTAAATTCAAGTAAACCTAAAATCTATCCAGAAA
This sequence comes from Miscanthus floridulus, assembly GCF_019320115.1. Lineage (NCBI taxonomy): Eukaryota > Viridiplantae > Streptophyta > Magnoliopsida > Poales > Poaceae > Miscanthus > Miscanthus floridulus. The sequence goes on along the minus strand of NC_089587.1, from coordinate 213,252,574 downwards.
TGACATGTTTACTAAATTAATTATTTAGTGATGATGCAGAAGCATAATTGGACCAAACCAAGTTTACCAACTTGTTGCACATACCAGAAGAATATCAGAAAGTATAGTGCCAACCTCTAAATAAATTATTTAATGCCCTTTTCTAATTTATTTAGTTAATTAGGTGATTAAAGCAATATATAGTAAAACAGTTCAGAAAAATCTACAAAAATTACAGTAGCTATCTCATGCTTCACATAGACTACCATAAAAATTTCAAAGCCATTGAGCAAGCAGAACTTGCTGTACCCAAAATAACAGGTGGCATGTCTATTTCTAGCATAATTAGGAAACCCTAATGAAAAGTGTTAAGCAATAGATTTCACATTTTTCCTAGCATCATTCTAGCATAAGAATAGCACTCACCAAATTTTACCCTTGCTGGATCTATAGAAAAATTATGAAAATTCACACAAGATCCATTCATGCAAACAAGAGAATTTTCTATCTCCTACATACAGTGTCCAAAATATATGAAAATTTAACTACAAGCTATTCATGATATGAGAAGTACACCATAAAAATTTCATGCCATTTGGAGCTACATAGAAAAAGATATAATTACCCCTATTTTCTTCATGATTAAAAGAGATAATTAGCAACTCCATTTTTCATAACAGAACATGGCATAGATTATATTTTTAATATAAACTAGACATTGTCATGAACTCAACAAAATTAGAACCACATCATTTGAATCTACCAACTAGGAGATACATATTTTTGAATATATACACAAATCTGTGAAAAGAATAAAACAAAACGAATTTGAAACCCTAACCCTACTGCTGGGCTGGCCCGAAGGAACACGGCGGCCCGTGAAGCACGCGCTGTCGCGGCCTAGACTCAGCGTGGCCCAGGTCTGGTTCCCGCCTGAGCTTCAGCGACTGACAAAGGGGCCCCGCTAGACAGAGAGACAGGCAGGGGAGGGAGAAGGGACGGCAGTGTAGCTCGTCGCCGGTGACAGCTCCGACGAGGTCATCGGTGCTACGGTGTTCGCCTCACCCATGCACATCTAGTGGAACCATCTATTGAAGCTATTGCCGCGGCTAAAGGCAATGGCGACGGCCATGGCGGCGCACGGCCACGGCTTGGCCGGCTCCGGCGAGGCCCGACCCCGTAGGGCGCGGCTAAGCTCGGTATGAGCTTCCAGTGTTCACTACCAAGCTAAACCAGCAAGGAAGAGGGGATGGGAAGGCCGCGGTGGCAGTTGGCCACGTGGAGCGCCAACTCCGGCGAGGTCCCGCCATGGCGGCGGTAGAAGAAATGGCGAATACACGCTTACCAAGCCTCAAATGACCCGACTGAAAGGTGGAGGAGGGAGAGGAGATCACGGCGAAGCTAGGGCCAAGATGGCCAACGTGTTTTTGCAGTGGCGAGTGCGTAAGGCGATGGCAAAGCACGGTCGGAAATGGAGGTGCTGCTGCGGCTTGTCGCTACGCGCGGTGGAGGCGAAGGAGATGCAAATGAAACGGCGAGTGCGTCGGGCAGGCGCGCGGTGTGCTCATGTCGTGGCCAGCAGCGCTAGGATGGCCGCAGCGTGTGGCAGTGCGGTTAGCCGGCCAACGACGGGTGTCACCCACGCGGTGTTCATTTTCTGAATGCTATCAGTTACTGTAGTTCCCATTCAGTTACATGAACAGCCTGACAGTGCAACTTCAATGCATTATCACGACTAAACCGTTGATCAATAGCAAAAACTGTGTACATGTAAATTGTAGCCCTACCTTCCATCTTCAACTTCTATTCAAGGATCACAGTCTAATTCTCCATGGATCAGAAGTTACATCAAGCCAAAGTTGGCTCAATCAAACTGAAAATACAGTTAGGACTTAGAAACATTTTTCAGTGTTGAATCTACCATCAATAATGACTTGTGGGCCATGTTTGAGGTTGTTCCACACATTTTCATGAGTTGATCATAAAACAACTTTTGTTCCATGATAAATTAGCTACAACTTTGGTAAAGGGTGCACAGCCATGCAAGTTTGAGGCTGTTCCATACATTTTCATGAGTTGATCATAAAACAACTTTTGTTCCATGATAAATTAGCTACAACTTTGGTAAAGGGTGCACAGCCATGCAAGGTCTCTAAGTTAGACTTTTTAATCAGTCAAACAGAGTCACTCTATGGGTCATTTCAAAGTCAAACCTCCACTTGAGGGCATTTTTGTTATTTTGATCCACATGAACAATGTCCCATCAATTACCCTAAGTGTAGTTAATGTGTATTAGACCATAATCAACCACTTTACATAAATGCTATACCAACTTCTAATGATCACATGTGATGAAGCAACAAAACAATCAATTTCACTCAAATGTTGCAATTCCTTATTTCACATGTTTCATGCCTTTGTTGCAATTTTAACTTGCCACATTCCTACCATGTTGCCATGTTTCAAGGTATGAGAAGCTCATGTTGCATTCACATATTTCACTACTACCATTCATAAGCAAATCAAGTATGAAACAAATAGAATTGCGAATGTTGCATATGTATGTTTCAGTGACAATGGCATAACGAGATAGATGATGCATATGTTTATGAAATGAAATGCAATTTTGTGGAAGCCAAACACCTAGGGTGTTACATCACGGGCATCATAGACCTACTTTGCAAAACTCTACAGCAAAAAAGAGATCATGGCTGGAGTGCCGTTCTTAATGATGTGACATCATTTTGCATAAAACAAGGAATACAAGTGCCAAATATGAATGCCATCTATGTGGACTATATTCGATCTCATGCTGAGAATGAGCTATCAGTTGATCATCACTACAAATATGACATTTTCACAGTTGATATTGATCAACAATTACATGAGTTAAATAGCAGGTTCAGTGAACAAGCCATAGAGCTTCTCGTTTTGTGTACATCTTTGGATCCTAGAGATTCATTTAGATCGTTCAAAATTGATGATATTTGCCTGCTAGCTTCAAAGTTCTATCCTGCTAATTTTTTTGAACAAGAAAGAAATAACTTGAGACATCAATTACAACATTATGAGCTTGATGTCCTCGCAAATCCACGGTTCCAGAATTTATCAACTATTGCTGATCTATGCCGTCGACTAGCTGAAACTAGAAAAATCAAATGACTATTATTTGATTGACAGGTTATATAACATCCCTCATTTTTTTACTATTATCCTAAATCATTTTTATAGATGGCAAATACTAAGCATTTTTTCTTTGACTCTACTAGTTTTCTAACTCTACCAGTTTCGACGGCTACATCAGAGCGGGCATTCTCTGCAATGAAACTTGTGAAGACAAGACTCCGAAATAAAATGGGAGATGAATTTTTGAGAGATTGCTTGATAATATACATTGAGAAGGAGATTGCAATTGAGTTCACAACTGATACACTTATTGATAATTTCTATGATATGAAGACACGCAGAGTAAGACTAAAATGAAAAAGGTTAGTTTCTATGAATACTTTTGCTTGCAGTAACTTTTATGTAATGAAAAATATGAAACCATGACTTTATATGTGATATATTTGGTAAAGTATATCCAATCTTCATCTTTCCTAGGAGTTCAATTATAGCAATCTATTAATTAAACTTGGCTGGCCCCCCTTTCTAAAAATCCTGGCTCCGCCACTGCTCATTCCCCCATAAGAAATCCGGCGTATGATGTTGTGTCATTCACGTATGCCTAGACTCGAGGAGGCAGCAGCCGCACAACAGTGCACTGCTTCATTTCCATCAGCTAGTTTCAGCAGCTGATCGAATTACCAAATTTTTTATTTTTAGCTCTTTTTTTGAAAGTTTTTCACAAATACGCTCCTGGAGGAAAGATTTCAGAATCTGGACCCTTAGCTTGACGCCATCGATGCTGGTGCCGAGCTAACACGTTCCGGCGCCAGCGTCCCTGGCGCTGAGCTCTTGGGCTCGACATTGATGTGGCGTTGATTTGACAGGCATCTCGGTGTTGTCGACTCTGGCACCGAGCTTGGTGCCAGGACGTATGGCATAGCGCGTGGGGTGAGCGCTGGTAGTGGCAGGATGCTGCGGAGCGCTCGGGGTAGGCACAATGGCGACCGCTTAGGGAGCTAGCACTAGCAGGGACAGAGACATGGCGCGAGCCCTGGACAACCTCTCAGTCTGCTGCGCCTCGAGCTGTAGCTCTACTCCTTCTGTGTCGCAGATGATTGGGACCTCCTGTGTTGGCTATAGTAGTCCTGTTCGGTCGTGCACCACTCCCTGTTGCTCCTTTTTTGCCTTTATGAGAGAGGCCGGCGTGCGGCAGCCAGCCGGTTACCCTACGTACTCACCCCACTTCCATTTCTCTTCCTTTGTATGTATGTAATGAACATTTCTCTTCCTCTATAGACCTGCCATATTCGTCGCTTGCTGCGAGCCGAGTGACATGACAAGTTGACATGGCCATGCTGAAAAGTCCTTGTTTGGTTTTGGTAATTGAGTGACAACTTAGGTGGACTAATTGTGTTTATGTGAGATACACAGATGATTAGTCCACAGGTACATGTGTGTGAGCAACATATGCCATGAAGGTGAAAATGGCTTGGAGATGTTGCAAAGCTCACACATGTGATGATGAAGGAGCTTAAATGCACATGAGACATGACATTGAGTCATGTGATCAAGGTGGAGAAGATCAAGACAAGACTTGGCTTGATGGACCGGTTGCAAGCGTGAAGGGCAAGTCGAAGGCTTTGGAGTGATGGACCACGTGGCGGTGAAGCTTGAGCAAGACTTGGCGCCGAGGGATGATGGCAATGGTGAAGAGCAAGTAAAGTCTAGATCGATGAACCAATATGATCACGTGATGATATGAAGTGGATCATATCATTGTTGATCGTGTTGGTGCATGTGTTGCATCAACATTGGAGGAGATGGAATGGAATGCGCAAGGCAAAGGTATAACTTAGGGCATTTCATTTCACCGGTCATAGGTGTGTAGAGAAGCTTATGACCGGGTTTAGGATAGATGGCCGTACTATCAAGAGGGGCAAACTTGTTTGCATATCGGTCATCTAGTGCCACTCGAGTGCTCTAACTCATTGCATATGCATTTAGGATCTAGTGGAGTGCTAACACCCTTGAAAATATTTGTGAAAACATGCTAACACTTGTGCACAAGGTGATACACTTGGTGGTGTTGGCACATCTACAAAGGAGGTGGTGTTTGCAGGGTTGAGATGGGTTTGGGGTCCCTCTCTCCCTCCCGCCTCGCAAGCTCGGCGGGATTCGGCGCTTTCGGGAAAATGAAATGCCTATTTTCTATTGGGCCGGATGCAAAATTCTTGGTGGTTGGCACATTTGAGCAAGGGTGAAGAAGTTAGAGTTGAAATAGAGTTGGTCGAAATGATGCTGGCGTCGGTCTACTGACCGAACGCTGGGTCACTCAGCGACCGAACGCTGAAAGGCTGTGTCCGGTCGAGCTGTCAGACGGCACAGTGGCTAGGGTTGAGCACCGAACGCTGGCTGCGTCCGGTCAAGGTGGACCGGACGCGTCCGGTCGAAAAATATGCCTTGGGGACCTTACTAGAAATGACCAGACGCTAGGGGTTCAGCGTCCGGTCAGTTGAAAGCTGCTGCGTCCGGTCAAGTCAGGTGACCGTTGGAGTCAGGACACGTGGCTGTCTGTGGGCGACCGGACGCTGAGGTCCAGCGTCCGGTCAACACGACCGGAGCGTCCGATCGACCTAATTTTTGCCTAGTGAAGGGGTAACGGCTAGTTTAGCCCTTGGAGCTATAAATAGAAGTGGCCTTTGGCCATGGCTGATGTGGAGCACCTTGAGGGACTTTGTGTCCATGCTTGAGAGTGCTTAGGAGCCCTCCATCTCACACATACTTGATAGTGATCATCCAATTATGTGAGTGAGAGATTCTAGTGCGATTGCATCGTGAGGTTGCATCGAGTGGCACTAGGTGATCGAGTTGCTAGCCGGTGGTGTTTGTTACTCTTTGAGGTTGCCACCTCCTAGACGGCTTGGTGGTGGTCTCCGTCGAAGCCCGCAAGAAGCTTGTGCGGCGCTCCGAAGAAGAGCTTGTGAGGGGTATTGTGCTCGCCCCGCGGGAGCCGCGAAGAGCAACTTTAGTAAAGCGTGTCATTGAGCTACCCTCACTTTCGGGATAGGTTCTTACGGCGTCCGACGTGCGGGCTTGGCGGGTGATGCCAATTAGCCGCCGAACCACCAAGTGAGCGGTCGACACAACGGGGACTAGCGTATTGGCAAACACGTGAACCTCAGGAGAAAAATCATCGTGTCAACCTTGTTCTTCCCGTTGGTTTGCATCCCCGTTACACAAGCTTGCGATTATTTTCATATACATTAAGCTTGTGTTGTTGCTCTTGTAATTAGTTAGCTTCTCTCTTACTATTGTATAAAAATATTTTATAAACAAATAAGTGACAACTATTGTATAACTTCTCTCTTACTATTTTGATTTTAGAGCCACAACAATTGGCTTTATTATTGAGCTTGCTCTGACTTCTTTAATTGGATATCAAAATATAATCATTCGCTATTTCAGATTTCTTATTAGGCAAAGATGGAGAGCGAGAATGATTCTTTAAAGTGCGCGCAAGATAAAAAGTTGTTAGAGAGTGAAAAAACATAGAAAGCCATTTTATTAAAAAAAATGACTCTCCAAATGATGAATTAGAGAGTGGAGTTTTAGAAATACTCTTAGAGATGTTCTAAGGCTAGTCTCAGTGGAAGTTTTATGTAAGTTTCATTTATATTAAATAGGTTGCCGCATATATATTTTTGATGACATGACAGTGTATTCAAGAAGAGAGAGAAGAAATGAGTTTCTCTTGGATGATTACCAACTCTCTACAACTCACGAAATTAAAAGCCCATGACACCGTAGAATGAAACTATGCATTGAGAGTGAGTTTTTAATCTAAGTTTTCATTTCAATCTATATGATATGAAATTCTTAGAAATCGTCATAAATGGCCACTGAAATTGGCCTAAGGGCACCCTCAATAGTACGAGCTAGCTACCAGCTTTAAGACAATATTTTAATAGTATAAATTTTTAGTACATAAATAATACTAAAATTGTGTGTATGAGACCTACTATTAATGAAAATAAAAAGCTTTTTTCTCTTATATATGAAATAATATATGTTTTGAACTATCTCGTAAACCACCGTTGAACCTGCCCTATGGGTTATACATGCCATAACTCAACTCAGGTCGAACCAAATTTCAGGAGGAAAAAAAAAATCATCCGATTCTGTTGCAAGCCCTGCCAAAGCCTGCGGCGGCACACGTACCGCAGATCACTAGAAACAAGCGCGTCCGCGGAACGTCGCGGGGCACAAAACTTCACGGGCACGAAGCCCGGCAGGCGCGATGGCTTGACCGCGCTGAGCGGTGGGCGCACGCGTGGCAGCCGGGGTGCTGCGTGCGAGGCGAGGTCGGTATCCGCGTGGACGAGGTGCCGGGCAGCGGCAGCAGACGCGGCAAACCCGTCGCCCTCGCCGCAGCGCACGTATTTGCGGTTGTTTGTGCCTTTGTGGTGTGGTGGCCGATGCGCGATGGCTCCTCCAACCTGCGGGGGCAGCTGACCCCGTCTCAACCGTTTCGTGGCGGCCGCAGGAAAAGGCGGGTACGGCGGCCGCCACGACCGCGCACGCACGCGAGCCCGAGGACCAGAGTTCCAGAGCAGCCGCCAGCCGGCCAGCCATGCGTTGCTCCGTCGATCTCCCCGTTCGGCCCGTCTTTTTCTGAGGCTCGCTCGGCTCGGTCGTTTTCGCGGTTGGCCAAGAAGGACGTCGCGCCGTGGCGAGGGTAGGGTCCCCGTGAACTACATTGCCCCCCCCCCCCCCCCCCCCCCCCCCCCCCCCCGTGTGTTACACTAATACCAATAAACAGATTTGCATCTTTTAATGCTAACGAGGTAGTATGCAAAATAGTTGAGAAGTACTGCCCAGCACATTTCAACCAACAAGAAAGGCTTAGATTAGAAACCCAGCTCAATCATTTTGTTACTGATGCTTCCAGCAGTGAAGAATTGAAAAATATCACAACCATAGTTGAGCTATCAGCTTGTTCGGGAGGCCGTATCGTATCGTGGATTATTTACTGCTGGCTGATTTGGTGTGAGAGAAAAACACTGTTTCCGGCTGGAAATTTACGATCGTTTACGAGCAAGCGAACAAGCTGTATGTCGATGCCTTGTTGACACATGACGCCATGTGACTCATAACCTGATTGATAGATTGCTTCTTACTCTCCCAGTTTCAATAGCCAGTGTTGAGCGTGTCTTTTCTGTATTGAAGATTATTAAGACAAGGTTGCGCAACAAGATGGAAGACGAATTTCTTGCTAACAGCCTGCTAGTACACATAGAAGGTGAAATTACAAGAGGCTACAGTTATGAAGACATAATTTTTTATTTTCAAGATTTAAAGAAAAGGAGAGTGGACTTTTGACAAACGATAGTTCTATCTATATGTCACATGTATTTTGGGGTGTGTATATATATGTGATGGTCTTTATAGACAAAATAGACCACACAGTAAGCTATATTTTGTTTAGTGTGGTCTGATTATATAAGTAGTAACTAGGACTAATTTCTCCACTACCTATGTATTTATAGGTTTAATCGGTAAATTAGCCCCCTCTGTTTCTGGCTCCGCCGCTGGTCCCCGGCCCCGCTCTGTTTCAGTCTCCAATCGCGCGGCTCGAGCCATGCTGCCCCGACACGGTCTCCTCAGCAGTCGTGAATCTAGGATTGCTCCGTAAAAACTGTTTGAATTTTTTCAGCTGAGCCATGCCGTGTGTACCTCCAACCAAAACGGCTCGGTTGCGCGTTGGATCAACGTGCTGTGCTGGAGGCCCTGAGGAACGAAGGAAAAATCTGCCGAGAGATTCTTCGTCCAGTGCCTTTCAAGATATCGCTCAAAATATCTTGGGGCTGCCAAAATTTATGCTCTCACCACTAGCACTACATCGGAAAAGGCTCCCTCCGCCTGTTAACGAAAACGAAAAAACTAAGACCGAGTGATCTCTAGCGACCGACGAGAAGTGCACACGTTAGTGTACGGATCAGGGCCGCCATCAAGCAACGGGAACACGTCACCTCGATCCGTTTCCTTCCTCCTACAGCTCCCACGGTCCCTGCTGCTAAAGTCAGGTCCTCTTTCCGTCCACTTTTGTTTTGTACGTCCAAATCAAACCCGTAAGGCCGTAACGTAATGCCGCGTGACGAAAGCGAAGTGCCCGGTGGCTGGCTGGCTTAGCCCCCACTAATCAGCGCAGAGCATGCGGCCTCTTTCTAAAGAACGGAAGAGAGCGCGATGGGATCAGACCTGATGGATTTCTCGTATCATCACCTTATCGACGACTCGGTGAAGAAGCTGAAATCTTATTCCGAGACTAACGGACCGTGTTGTTGGTATACATGCCAAAATATCACTGCGTATATTGCAAAAGACATGCTTTTTTGAGCATATAGAAACATATTGGATTAGGAATAGGGCAACAGGAGATATCAAGTGATAATATCGTTTGGGACCACCCAATCAGAGTAGGAAAGAATCGTGTTGTTCGGATTTTTATTTTTGAATTGAGACCGACGAACAAAGGCAGCATGCACTGGCAATATCCTGGGACCAGTTTGGCGCCAATCTTCCAGTTAAGCAGATCAGGTGACTCACCGCAGCAAGTTCGTGAGCTCGCATTCGAGGACGGGTCTACACAGTAGCTTTTGTTCGGATGCGCACGTATTTATCGCAATTCACATGTGTTGAAGTGGATTAGAGTGGAATTGAACTGAATAAATTCCATTCTATTCCACTTTAACACATGTGCGTAGTCTCGGCAGATTGACTGCAACAAAGCACGTCACCCCCGCCGGTCAAGTTTTTCGACTGAACCGCACACGAACTGACGAATTACGTCATGTTCGCTTGGTTTATAAGCCGTACCTTTTCAGCCAACGAACATTATTTTTCTCTCCCAACAAATTAGCCAATAGTACTTTCAGCCATGGCTTATCAGCCAAACCAACGGGGAAATGGCGGGGGAGCAGAGCACGCAACTTTTGCCAAACCCATTTGAACTTTCAGAGACCCTTGCCGATGCCAACCCACCCGGCAGGCCGGCACACCACCGTGCTCCGTGCTTCCAGTCTAGCTGTACCACGGAGGTGCATCCATGAGGGCGTCTGCAGTGCATGCACCAAGGGCAATGGATGGCGATTTTTAGCATGTGTTTGGTTTGGAAGCCAAATGAAATGGGTTGGGTCCATCCCACTTTTCTGGGTTAATATCAACCCATCTCGTGTTTGGTTACAGAGATAGGTTCAACCTAGTTTTTTGTTTGGTTGGAGGATACAGTGGGTTGGAGTGGCTCCATTCCTTGTTTGGATAGAGGGATGAGGGTTGGCAGGGAATATGATCACCTCTTTGGTGAGATTACCACACATTGCATATATCTTCACTTCTAATCAAGTTCAAAGCACATTCATGAAAGGAAAATAATATTCAATGACACGTACAAAATCTCATGCATCAGGTTCAAGCCTTACTTTAATAAAGCAAGTTCAGTTCAAGCCTTACATGATAATAATTAGATGTAGCCTTACACATCAAGTTCAAGCCATACTTGAATAAAGCAAGTTCAAGGCATTACATAAGTTCAAGCCTTACATGATATAAGTTCAAGGCTTACACGGTTGGATAAGTTGTACCAAAAGAAACATCCCACTCATCCAACATTACCCTTACACTCTAGAAAACTTATCACTGATGAACATTGAAAACCAATGAAGTTGGTTCTCGTATGGCAGGTTATAGAAAGATCTAGCAATAGTAGGGTTGAAACACAAGTGAAGATGGTATGCAGATACGTGGACCGAATTAAAACCAGGAAAGGTATTTAGGATCTGAAATAGGTCATCTGGCAACTCATTTTCTGGTTTGGCAGCAGATTTTATAGCTTCAGCGATATTCTCACCTACACTTTTGAATACAACAATTAGCCCCTCCTCCTCAGATGATGGTCTACAACCTTGGCCTTCTTGCTGGGTCTAGTAGCAGATGATGGTCTACTAGTAGATGATGTTGCCCCTTGAGTTGTGTGACCATCACTCAAACCATTTACAGTAACCTCCTCCTCATCTTGGCTATTAGCCTCATCTTCTCTACCTAGAGCTGCACTTGAGTCCTTTGCAAAGTTGCCTGTAGCCATGCTATTTCCAAATATTGCCTCCATCTCTTTATAGTGCAAGATGGGCTTGTTCAAGAACTCAGCATCAGACTTGTGATCCTAGAATGGAGGAGAATTTGTAGTCAAAATATGAAATGATAAGTCCAATTACAAAAGAATTGAGCAGCAACTTTACCTTCACATGGCCATTGTAGTGCTCATCATCCAGTGTAATCATGCAGTTATCTTCATCAAACAGTGCACCACTCAACTTCTTAAGTTTAATTATCTTTGCCCACTTTTTCTGCCATGTCTTTAAATGATTCTTGACTTGGTCACCGGTGCGAATAGTGTTGAACTTCTCATTGATAGCCCTAGCACAACCATTATAAAAAATATTTCTTGAATCCCTTTGATGTTTTCAAACCACTAGCCACCAAATCAGCTAGGTGACTAAGCATGAAAGCAGACATCGCTGATGTCCATGTAGCATGGCAGCTAGTTGCACCAACTTCCTCAACTGCATCCTCCATTGCCTGCCATACAAACACAAAATCAGCAAATGTTACACATGATTGAGCAACAAATACCTCCTTATAAGAGCAATTCAGCAACAAATATGTCCATACAAATGGATTTCAGCAACAAATATGTCCATACAAATGGATTTCAGCAACAAATATGATCTTACAAATGGAACTCAGCCACATATGTCCTTACAAATGGAACTCAGCCACAAATATGTTCTTACAAATAGAATTCAGCTACAAATTTGTCCATACAAATTCATTTTTGCAACAAATATTAATTAACATTGTTATTTTGCCTGTCTGCCCACATTTGATCTGCTAGTTGCCGCCTGAAATTAACCATAGCAGCATGCTCATTTGCTTGGCCAGTGCATGTTGAAGCATGACTATAGGTAGGCAAAGTAACATCCTCTATAAAAAACTCATCATTCCCATCTTGTATAACCCAATTGTGAATGATGCAGCAAGCACATACAATATCTACTTGCGTTGGAAAAGGGAAGAACGGGGTAGCATCATCAAGAATTTTGAATCTTCGCTTTAGCAACCCAAAAGCACGCTCTACTGTCACACGAAGAGATGCCTAAGGTTGAATAATTCCTTCTCGTTTTGCACCGGATTAGTGCCCCACTCATTTAAGTGGTACCGAACACCACGAAAAGGGGGCAAAAATCCTGGTTTGGCTCCATATCCAGCATCCACTAGGTAGTACTTTCCTATCATTTGATGGACAGATTCGTCACATGTGTATATACAAAAAATTGTATGGACAAGTTGAGAGACTGCTAATCTATTACCTCGTGGAACACGAAGGTCATTCTCACGTTCTAAAGCATCTCGTAGCACTAGAGCATCATGTGCTGTACCCTCCCAACCAGCCAAGACATAGGTGAATCGTAGATCAAAGTCTACAACTGCCATTACATTTTGTGTGGCAAAGGATTTCCTACCACGAAAGACATGCTCAATATCCTTAGGTACAGATGCTCTCACATGTGTACCATCAATTGTTCCAATACAATCCTATTTTTCAATATGTCCATATTAGAGACCATATGAATACAAATCTCAAATATCCAAAAACCAAAAACAAGAATAAGCCTCACACCTTAAAGTAAGGATCCCATCTGGAGCTCCCTGCAATTTTGCTTGGTATGTCCATAGACGGGGGGCTAATTAGTTCCCCTTGTAGCTCACCAATAGCACGCAATACTTTGTTCAAGTAGCGGCTCACTGTTTCTCCCGATCTATCAAAATTAGTTCCAACTAACCTATTCCTAAGGTTATGTCCCACAGTGTTTAGAAAACATACCCACTTGCTGCTCACAACACAGGTGGATGGTATCTTTCAGTAAACCATGATCTCTAAAAAGTTTGCAAAACCGGAAGTACTTGTCTCTGTTAAGTCTTAACATGTTTAGACAAGTTGTATCATCCTTCCAAATTTTGTTGTTTAGATATTCTAGTCTAATCCCATCCCTTTCCTCCATAGGCCCATAGGTAATACCAATCCTTCTTGCACCACGCTTACGTTTTCTAGTCTGAATAATCAAGGCCATCATTGACAACAACATGTATGCAGCAGCAGCAAAAGTTACAATCTTGGTCCTCTTTTCCATCTACAATACAAGACATGACATTGGTTCTGTTTACAATCGCTTAGCAAATAAATTAAAATTTCCAGACCACACAAGATTAAAACATGGATTGCAATTTGTACCAAATACAGAGATGCACATGCTAGGGTTTCTTACCTTGGCTGCAGAGGACGAGATGGCCGACCGTGGAGGCCCAACCGTGAAGCTCGACGCCTACAGGGGAGGGAGGACCGTGCAGTGAGGCTCCAGGGGAGGGCGGCGTCGGATCCCGGCGACGCTCCGCGACGGAAGAACGGAGGACGACGGGGAGCGAGGACCGACGACGGCAGGCACGGATGGGAGCAGGGAGGGAGGCCAAGACGGCTGGCTCCACCGGACCTGGGAGGCATCGGCGCCGCCGGATCTGGGAGGCAGGCGAGCAGCGCCGCCCTTCGGCTGTTCCCGCGTCGCAGAAACGAGGAGGTGAGGATAGCGCTGCGGGACTCCGGGTGACCGACGCCACGAGTAGAGGACGCGGGTCGGCGTCGTCCGCTGGTTTTGGAGGAATCCAATCGACCCACATCTCAACGGTATATTCTGTACCAGGTCGAACCCAACCCACTTCACTTTTCATCCAAACACGGGTTCACCTAGGTCCAACCCAGTTAAACCCCCAATCCAAACACTACCTTAGATGCTCAGCGCAGGCGCAGGATGAGTGTGAGCCTACAAAAGGAGGCTTCGCACTACTAGCAGAAAAAAAGCCGGTTTTACCTCAGCATGCACCCTTGGGATCTGCCATGGGTCTGAACCTGATGGTGTCACCGTGCACCGAACTCCATTGCTCTCGGACCGCTTTATGTACGGGAGATCATAGTTTTTTTTTAAAGATATCTTATGAATCATGATCCATCGCCTTACTTTCCAACAACGTTTCAAACGAGGACAGAGAGAGTGGGAGATCGATTGAAGTGCTAGTGTGTGCCTGTGACTCTGTGAGAGAGACAGACAGAGAGATTGACCTTCAGAGCTGATCTCATGTTCCACTGCCTGATCGCAGCATAAAGAACGGTTAGGGATCTAAACACATAGATCAGTACGTGGAATTTATCAATGGCAGGTTTGCTTTTTGCTCTGTGTGCAGTGCAATCGACCTAAGCATTCTTCCCTAATTTAACCACGTAGTAGTCCTAAACTCCGCTGCATGCTTCCCTAATTTAAGCACATAGAAACCTCACGAGATTTTTACAGTGACGATGCTATGCCACTTGCCCGGTTCGTTTGGCTTATAAGCTATGGCTAACTATTCGTTGGCTGAAAAAGTACGGCCGGTGATCTGCTCGGCGCACTACAGCTACTCCTGCTTGCTATCTGCTAAACCACGAGCCTGATAAAACACACGTAGGCGTCACATGACGGAGCAGGCGTTGGGGTTGTCGTCGCTGAACAGGCTGGTGATCTGCTCGGCGCCGATGGCCGCCTCCATCACCGGGACCTGGTACGGGTAGTAGTAGTAGCCAGCTGGGTTGGCCCACCTGCCGTCGTGGGCCTGTAGCTGGGCCGCCCCAATGCCGTAGAGGGCCGCGGCCGACTGGGCGTAGTAGCCGGCGGCAGTGTTCTGGGGCCCCGGCCCGGGCCACGGCTCCGCCTTCTTCCCCGTGGACTGGGCCCTCCGCAGCACCGCGACCGGGTCCACCTCGCCAGTGACCGTCACCTTCTGCTGCAGCCTGTTCACCTCCACATGCTGCACTCCTGCAGGCGGCGGCGGCTTCATCAGAGTTGTTAATCGCCGCTGTAAATTTGGGCTTCTCTTCACGAAAGCACTTCGATTCGAAGTGGAACTTCTTTCGCTAGTGTCGCTCAAATGTTAGTCATTAGGTGTCGGCATATGCTGCTGCATTATTGCAGTGAAAAAAAAAGGTATGCTGGGAAAAGCTTGTGCTGAAAGGACATGATGGTCATTACTGACTGACTCAGTGAGTGCAGAGTGCAGAGTGAAGACTGCAGAGAGCTCATCATCAGGGCACAGAAGAGAAGAGACATGGTCAAGGGCGCAATGCTAGCGAGCAACGAAAACTTGGTGCGAATGCGTAGGGGCCAGGGGACCAAAGTGACGGATGACCAACCTCGCATGCCGGAGAGCGCTTTCTTGACCTCGCGCTCGCAGCGCTCGCAGTCCATCCTGACCCTCAGCTCCACCGTCTGCACCAGGCGCCGCCGCAGCGTCATCTTCTTCTTCTTCTCCCTGGGGCGGCCATTGATCGCTCCCAGAAAGCTAAGCAGCTGCCTCATGGCGCCTCCCATGGGGAATGCAGCAAGCTGGTTGATGGGTGAATTCCTCTGTGAGCTATAAAATGTGGAGCAGGCAGGTGAGGGAAGGAGCCTAGCTAGGCTACTCTGAACTCTGGAGGGACACTGTCTGGCTTTGTATGTACGAGGGCGGCACCCGGCAGAAACTGTTCGATTTCGGAGGCCTTTTGAACTGTGACTGAGTGAGGGGACGGGAGAGAGGAGAGGGGTGTACGTGCTGGTATGTCTTGTGTTGGAGGCTGACAAGAGAGAACACGACGAGGGGGGAAAGTGAGGCGAGGAGCCGTGTGCTGGCGCGAGGACGGCGAGGTCTCGTCTCATGCGACGGTTGTGCTGTGCAGCGCAGTGGAATGGTGGTGCGGTTGTGTGTGGCAGTAGGCCAATCAGACTAGCAGAGCACGCACCGGCGTTTCGGGGGCGAGTGGAGTGTGCAAGAAATCGACTGCATCGCTGCACCTTTGGAAAGTGGATTTGGCCATGCCCATCACCCCATGCGTGTGAAGGAAGATAGACGATGTGCAAGCAGACTGCGAGTGCGAGGGCATGCTCGTTCCCGCACCATTTCTGAACGTTACATGGCTGCATTTCAAGTTGGGGATTACTAGGCACGCACAAGAAATTCAGGATGAATCAGACACTCAGGCAAAAGCCAAGGCGACGCCTGCTACATGCGCAGGGCCTACAGCCTTGCTAGAGAAGGTTCAGACTTTGAGACCGATCCTCGCGGGGCACAGGGCAGGGGAGACCCAAGGGGCCAATAATGGAGGCAAAATACAGCTGATATACTTTAACTGTTCGCTTGGCTCATAAGCCATTGTTAAAAGTACTGTTGGCTAATTTGTTATGAGAGAAAAATATTGTTCGTTGGCTGAAAAAATACGGAAACCAAAGCGAACAGGGCGATTAACTCTAGAGCAACAAAAGGCACCATATATAAAGCGCATACAATATACAGGGCTATCGATTAGTAGTATATCAGTTGTTCATGAGATGAAGAACACAGTGGATATTGTCAGTAATAGCAATGGGTAAGAGCTAGCGAGGAGCATCTGTAGATTCGTCGTTGCACTGGAGGGAGGAGCCGTGCCTGCCGTTGAAGGCGTCACGGCCGGGGAAGTCTGCTGCTCGTTCGACGGCAACGGGTCCTCTGGACTGTCGTGCTGCGATGGGCCCAACGGCACGGTCGTGCTGTTGTCAACGTCGCGGCCTGCGTTCACAGGAATCAAGAATGGACGTTACCATGGCCTTGTTTAGATGCCATCTAAATTCCAAGTTTTTTCACTCTCCATCACATCAATTTTTAGCCGTTTGCATAGAGTATTAAATATAGGTAAAAAAAATAACTAATTACATAGTTTAGTTGAAAATCACGAGATGAATCTTTTGAGCCTAATTGGTCCACGATTGGACAATATTACCAAATAAGACGAAATTGGTACTATTCATCGCTTTCAAAAAATTTGCAAAGTGAACCAGGCCCATATTT
The DNA here is from genome assembly GCF_019320115.1 of Miscanthus floridulus. Classification (NCBI taxonomy): domain Eukaryota; kingdom Viridiplantae; phylum Streptophyta; class Magnoliopsida; order Poales; family Poaceae; genus Miscanthus; species Miscanthus floridulus. Next base: position 213,235,486 of record NC_089587.1, on the reverse strand, counting down.
AAGACTTCCGGAGTACCAGGTGAATGCTAGAATTTGGTCTATTCTGGCAGATGGCGTAGACTGTTTAGTTCGCGAAATAAAAATTTTTGGATATCACATCAGATGTTTTGAGGATGTCGAAAGGGGTTTTTGGATATTAATAAAAAAATTAATTATATAGCTCGCCTGGAAACTGCGAGACGAATTTATTAAGTCTAATTAATTCACCATTAGCGCACGTTAGTTACTGTAGCATTTATGGCTAATCATGGACTAATTAGTCTTAAAACATTCGTCTCGCGATTTCCAACCAAACTGTGCAATTAGTTTTTTTTCGTCTATATTTAATACTTCAGACATGTGCCGTAAGATTCGATGTGATAGTTTGGGGTAAAAATTTTTAGGAACTAAACCAGGCCTTACATTCAGAGCGGTACCAGCCCAACTTCATGCTTTCTCTGTCGAAGACAACATGGTATCCAACCAGGAAATTCTCTGCATTTGAAAATTATATTGTATGTATGAACACTAAATACCAAAAGAACAAACCGCGTAGATTCATTTGGGCACTTACGGGCAATAATTCCAATAGGTTCTGCTGATGGAAGCACAGCTAAGCAGAACCCGGCAAGCGCTCCCTGTAACATAAATCAGCATGCAAGATGATCAGCTGCTACAGACAAATTCCATGTGAATGGTAGAGTCCCCTATTTACAAAGAGGGAATTACAAGGCAACTAGGCCCAAAGAGAAAAAACAAGTTATACAATGTAGCTATCTCTCCAAAAACTGAGGGGGGTTTGCCTGCTCGGCTTGGCTAAAGGGTCGCTCATTAAATCCCAAGAACCTGTAGGAACCAAACACCATAGCGAGCTTGGATCGTGAACGCCGGCTACGGCGTGGTGACCGCGGCGAGAACGCGAGCAGATGGAAACACACACAACAAACACGCGAGAAAAGTGGATTTTCGGCGCTGCCAACATCGCAGCCCCTTCGGTCTGTTATTGATGCTTTTATACACAAATGCATGCTATAATCTCGGGCTTGCAACAACCAAGCCTCCCCCGCGCCATGCCGCACAAAGTGCGCCACGCCGTTTCGCTGCGGCGCACGCTGCGTGCGCTGAGCACATCATGGCGCGGACTGACCGAACTGGATCGGGCCGTGTCGTGATCAAGCACGTCATCGATCACGCCCTGCTCCTAACCTAGCTGATGCATGACTCAAATCAGAACGAAAGTTACATAATGTTGTGCAACAATTTGGCTAACAGAACCTGTACCCTCCTAATCCCCTCTCCTAATAGGCCATTTATAAAAAACGAAAACATCATATTCTAGGGGTCTATGGGCAAACCAGTCATGCAAACTAAACAAAGCCTTTATCCTGCACATACTTTAAGATCAAACGAATGTGGAAACATGGATACTTATGTTAGCTAAGTTGTGCATGTAGGCTTTAAATATACTGACTCAGATCAAATTATGTATCAGTATGTTACGGAAGCAAGCTAAACTGAGCCACATTTCCATTCAGGAGCTTAGGCTTGACAGCGAAAGGACACAATTAGCCAATTAGGGTTCACTTGACAAGACTATCCATCATTCTCGGCTGATTGATTTTGAGGACACTATTTTTTCCCTTGCCCAACAAAGAGGACATACCTGTTTGTCGTTAAATGGAAAGATAGGACTAACAGCCTGGAAGCTCTTGTTCGAAGCAAATGCCAGGGTTATTGTTGGCACATCAGGCATCTCAAGAGGACTGCATGTAATCACATATCAGTGAATTCCTTCAACACAATCAGAGAAATGAAATTAAGACCTAAATGAAGCCAGAAGGTACCTAGCACTGTAGCAATATTTCCAGGTACTGTCTTCATAAAGCACCCTTGAAGCATTCATTTGTTTGTCAAACTGAAATTTATATGAAATTAGTACTGATTTACTGAAAAATATCCATTAACGAATGAGCTGCAAATGCGTGGATGTTCACCTCCATTGTGAAAGCCTTGTAAACGTCTGGAGGAAGAGAAGTAAATGATGTTCCACTATCGACTAAGGCCTGGAAGCTAGTACCCTCAAGACATTTATGTCCAATACAAGATTTGTCGACATTAACAGCATAGGTTTGACTGGAAAATTAAGAAAGAAAGATGTAAGTGGCATTTTAAAGAATTTCAAGAACCACTGCAAAAACTGATTGCATTAGTTGGTAAGTTAATCACTTTGAGCCACTCACAGTTTGCCATACAGAGGAACAAACGGTGTAGACTGTTGAGAGGACACTCCTTGATCTCCAAAGAAAATTCTCCCAGAACTATCTTCCTTAAAGCACATCGAGAAGGAATTCCGAACTAGTCCAGCTCTTGCAAGGAAACTAGGAACTGAAATATCTGCCATTCCAAGGCCAAGGAGTCCATCCGGTGCAACACCATCCAGATAGTCACCACTTTGCTTTCGACCACAGCTATACCCGAAGGACACACTATGTCAGTAAAACTAAGTGCCAGAAAGTCAGCAAATCATGACAATCGACTATTGAGCAACATCTCTAACTCCAGTTATTTTGTTACAAGATTGCATTGAAGCTCAACAATGCAAGATGAAATCAAAAGGCAAGGACTGGGCGAGTGGCTATGGCTAAACATACTAATGTCTTAAGCAAATGCACAGATCCAATACCTACAAAGTGTACAGAGTAATTGAGTACTTCACCAGTAAATGTGCAGCAATGGAAATGTAGTTCACTAACAACGATCCATGTGAGGATAATGTGATTTGTCAAGTAGCATTACTCCTTTATGCCATGGAAACAGTATTGCTTATGAAGCAAAAGTACAAAGTTCCTGTTGACTGAGAAAGCGGCAGAAAATTACCCAATAATAACTGAAGCGTTCACTGGTACATGGCCCTCCCTGGAGTTCAAGTGTAGTGTATCCTCAATTAGCAAACCAGAGCTGGTAGTATTTTCTGAAAAGTAGTCAATATTGTATGGGCAAGGCTGCTTTGGGTTTGTGCAGCCTGAACTTGATTGGCATAGCTTGTGGCTGCAAGGAAGATGCTGACTTGTCGTTGATTCAGCAGGCTTGTATATTCCAAGATCTCTATCCTGCATAATAGATGCTCCATTTATGACGGAGCACCTGCCAATCAATCACTGGAAATAAGCACTAAACTGCTTAAAAATATGGTAGTCTCCTCTTGTTTTTGCACTTGTTAGGAAGAAATAGAAGAAACTTAAAATCAACAAAATTTAAGAGAACCAAAGTTCACACATGACACCACCACTTGGACTCCTAAGCCAGTCACTCAGGTGATAGCTAAAATTGGCAATGAATTGTAGCTGTGCTTGTGCAACTTACACTGGACCAATACACGAGATTTATAACATGACCCATGTGCCATTTTGGTCGTAGCACAAATTTAATTGAACTGCCAAAATTGCAGCTGAACGCGAACGGTTGGGAAATCACTTTCCATCAAAATGTAGATGGAATTTTCATGTGGTATTTTAGGGTCACATAATGGTGTGCATACTTTGCGCCACAACTTGCATGAGGGCAAGAACAGTGACTATAGTGAAATTTAAACTGAAGATGACTGCAGAGACATGATGAGAAGTTTATAGATCACAGATCAGTCATGTTAGTTTCCAAGTTTAGAACCACTTTGCATTTTTTTCCCAATAATTTCCATAGTCAATGAAATTAAAGCAAACTGCATGTTATGTATTAGTTTGTTCAACCGAGATTTGTTCATTATGTAATAGAAATGTGAAGAGTCAGGTCATCATCTGCACCAGCAATTTTGCATGAACAAGTCAAATATGTCTTTGGAAAAAACAGATTCTAGTAGGTCCCAACTCAAGCTGACAGCTGTGTCACAATACGACATCTTCAGATATTAACATCAAGCTACTGAACAAAGGGGATGCATACCAGATTTCCACGGTAGCTAGACAAAGGGGCACACTGGATACAGTCACAGGGTACCCAGAACAGGTCACTTCCAGTATCCAATGCAACCAAAAAGGAGGTAGTAGGCGTCCCAACATCCACCCAAGCGTAGTATAACCTTCACACCGAAAGGTAGATGAAATAAGATTAGCTTACAACTTTTGCAGCAAAGCACATACTCCCAGCTCCGAATGTAAAAACAGTAAAACACAGCTCAGTAGTACCTAGCTGGCTAGCTCAGTAGTAAAACACAGCCTATCCCGACCAGAATGGCAATGCAACCCGTACGGGTAGAAGAAAATTAATCATTTTATATATATAATAATAACGCCGATTTTTTTAGCTGTTTCGTAGTACGAATTCAAAATGTCAACAGTATAAACGTTCACAGTGGAGTAGAACAGTTAAAAGTTAAGGGACGTAAGATCCAACGGGGGCAGGGAATGAGGCGCACCAGCCTAAGTCGTTGCCGGGGGAGAAGGTGCTGCCGCCCTTTGAGAGCGAGAGGAGCTGGTACTTGCCCGCGAGCCGCCGCTTCTGCCGCTGGAGATCGCTCCTCACCAGCGCGCGGTAGTACTCCCCGCTTCCGCGCTGCGGCCACCACCCCACACGCGGGCCCGCCTCCAGCCGAGCCTCGTCGGACAGACGGTGCACCATCCTCGAAGAGAGCGTCGCCGCGGCCTCGGCCGCCGAAGCTGCTGCCGCCGCCAAGGCGACCAGCTGGAGGGCGAAAAGGACCGGGAGGCGCATGGGCGGATCTGAAATGAGCTCGGGGGGTGGATCTGAGGGTAATGCGGTGCGGTGGATTGGGGGAGAGGATCTGGAGCTACGCTCCGCGAGCGGGAGACGAGGCGAGGAGCATGGAAGCGGTGGTGGGTGGTGAGCGACCGTGTGGCGGGGAGGGAAGCGAGCTGGGGCGGTGGTGTGGAGGTGGTGAGGGTCTGCAAGCTAAGCGCAAAAGAGAGGAAGGCGGAGACGGTATCGGTCATTTTCTTGAAAACACCCTGTAGTGGTTCCAAATTTGATTGAGAAGAATGTTCAGGCCTTCTACAGAACATAGGATAGGAAAAATTATAGGAATAGAAAAATTGTAGGAATTGAGGTCCCTTGTTTCTCTGATTTTATAGGAATTGTAACCATAGGAAAATACATGAGGAGGCCTTTGGATGGGCAAAGAAAAAACACAGGAATGTTAAAGGAATCTTAAGAGCAAAAATAATATTTCTTTCTTTAACCAACCTACTTAATCCATTCTACTCCCTTAATTAGGCGTCACCAGCAACCATTAGTCCATTATGTGCTTCGTTCCTCATGCACAGGATTTTTTTCCATGAGCTCCAAGTGGATTCTTTTTTCCTCTAATTTTCCTATGGAATTGAAGGAAAAGGAAAGTTTCCTTTAGATTTCCTATGACCATTTTCTACCATCCAAAGGCTGCTAAAGGAATTCATTCCCATGGAATCTTAATCCTATGTTTTTCCTTTATTTCACCTCCGTTCCAAAGGGGCCCTCAGCGTTTTTTTAAAAACTAGAATGTTCAGCGTTGGGTGTAGTAGTAGCAACTAGCAAGTGAACATCTGTCTAGCCATAAAACACGGTACTGTAAAACTTAAAGTAAGATATTATATTATTTCAACATTGTTTTATAAGACTACAAGTTGTAATATTTGGACTTGGTATTGTAGTAATTAGGATGGAATTAGACATTTCTTTTATCCAAGCCCAACCATAAATTAAACATATGAATATATTTCTTCCTTTGGAACCCATGAGAGATTAATATTACATTGTCATAAGATAACCAAGGCTCGAAATTTTCAGTTTGATTTTTTTTTCTTTACGTCAGAATCTGAAACTAGATCTTTGAACTATGGCTATTAATTGTAACCTTGAGTTTTGTTTCAATGAGAAATACGATTAGGGTCTCAAATGGTCGTTTCAAGTTTTAGCTTAAAGTGACACATAAAACGTAGCCTCAGTCATGGTGATCGGTGTAGTATGTTTAGCTTAGTTGGCACCCGACTACATATAGACCACAACAATACTCCTCTTCTCTGCCATACCTGGTTAAATTATAATCGCTACCCACCTTGGGTATACAAATGTCGATAAACTTCTACAGTTTGGTGTATCCGTGTATTATTGTTGCTGTTGAGCATATTGCTATTGTGACTATCATGGTGCAATGGCTAGGCTACGTGCCAAACAATCTAAAACTATACTTCTGAATCGTTGATAGTCTGTCTAAACTATTGATACCGGTAGGCAGAGACATGAAACTATGACCTACTAGCTTCTGTAGAATATTTGAGAAACGGAGGACTTGGCGGCTTATTTGCACAGGTTAGTTTAATGGAGTTTTTAACAGCAACGGTCCATCCCGCTCATATGACCAGAGTCCCCACACAGGCACACAGCCCACTCGAGGCACCGCGCGTGGTGGTCCCCACGTGTCCGTGGTGGCGCTGTGTGTCACCCGTTGGTCCCTTCGCGTCCGCGTGGGCCCCCGGATGGACGGCGCAGACGCTGATGAAGCGTGCCGAGCGGCCGCCCGCGGCCCGCCTGTCAGAGATAAAAATCCCCGTGCCACCTTGCCAGCTGGCCAAGAATGCGGTCCCGCTCCGGCGCTCCCTACGCGTATGATTCGATAATTAACAACTGAAGTTTAGCAAACAGCATCATCCAACCGTCCAAATGCTTCATGCCAATTGAAGTGTGAATCTCTGGTTGAACTGCACCGTACGATGGATCACTCTTGGTGCCGGCGATGATACAACGCTAATCCATCGCACCACGAATGATGTGTCCATCGTCGTCTTTAGCAAAAAGGGCCGGAATATCTGACCTCTCACCCTAGTGCCTCAGCGCACGAATTCTTTAGAGAAATCCAATCATCATGGTGTACAAAAAAAGAGAGCCTTTATACGACGTGACAAATGGCAAGTGCCGTGCTTCCTTTCAGTACCCGTCAACGCCCTCCATGATACTGCACCAGTTTGCTCCTGAGAAAAAGGTACTTTGCCAATAATTTTCCCCTCCCGTCCCGTCCCGTCCAGCAGCTGAAAAAGATACAGGAAAACATCATAGCCATTAAAAGAAAAAAATGGCTGAGACAGCAAGAAAGATGACGCCGGCCTCGGCTAGTCGGCCACGACGAGTGACGAGCCAGAAGCACGCATTTACACATGTCTACAGTACATATTTAGTTGCAGGCATGTTTTGGCTGTCAAATACGTACTCCGTACTAAGCAGCATTATTTTGATTTTCTAAAAATAATGTAAGAAAGAACAAGAAGCATTATTTTGTTGGTATATACTTGTACGCAGATTTCTATCATGGAGCGCAGCCGAACGGAACTCCTTGCACTCACAGTCGCAGGCTGGAACAGCAGCGACTCACCTCCCTGTCACTGCGCTGTTGTGTTTGTTTTGTTTTGCTTCGTATTGCCTCGATGCGAGTGCCCGGGGGCCACGGACAGCTGCGATACAAGAGGCCGCGACTGCGACGTCGGGTTGGAAAACGGAAAGCACAACGCCTCGCCTGCTTCGGCCTTCCTTCTCCGTCTGCTTTGTTCCCTACCGGGCCACTGGGCTGACGGGACGGACAGTTACCCATGGACCGGCGTCCCAGGCCCATTCCTGATCGAGTCTTTAGTCTTTACGTACCCTTCAGCCTTTGCTAAAAAAAAATAAAAAAAAACGTACGCTTCAGCCCCCGTCCCTGACAATTTCTATCCTGTTCCATTTGCCATTGCAGCAAAATATCGTCTTCACAAGGGTCGACGGATATGGCATATTTGAGCTTCAAAAAGAATCGATGAGACGACAATCTTACCTCTGTCATTTGGTATTCAAGCAGCAAACCCACACAAACAGGAAGAGCACGCATCTCCATCCAAAATTTTTTTGCACGGCACAGAATCATGCAAGCCAAGCCAACGAATAGAAACAAGGGGGAAAAAAACAATCACATTTCACAACAGCTTGCATCAATTTATCAGTGTGAGCTACCCAGAGTAGCAAACACATCCATCTTTCGATTTGGACTTGCACAGATATGCCTGGTTTTACACATCTTAGTATAGTACACAGCAGCACCCTAAATTCTCAGTTTCAGCATCTCAAGATCAATATCCAGAATGTGGCGGACAGTGGATACATCTCAAGAGCAAGTTTTTTTTGAAAGCAACATCTCAAGAGCAAGTTGCAGGTTGCAAGAGTTTGTTAGACTAATTTACAGGAGCTAGTTTCAACATCTCAACTAAAATCATGTATTGTTATAGACCAGCACGGTTGAATCCTCCCAAATCATGGAGCTCAGGTTTCCACGCTTCAGTCATAAGGTCAGAATCAAATGGATACAGAAAATGTAATGACTGCACAGTATATGATTATGAAGATGCCACCTGGAGCGTCCACTTGACCGTCCTCTGGATTTGACTACCTGTGAGGAATCATTTTGACCAAATGAGATGGAGGAAGACGCTTCACAACTTTCTCAAGATATAGAATTACTACAAGTGAAGATGGCAATAGAAAAGTTTATATTCTTCTCCACAAGGCAGTGCAACTATCGGAACCAGATAACATAACAGAGGTCCAGGGGTTGCAGAGATTAAACTTCCCTCCATTGATCAGTAACCCTAAACCACCAATTCATAAGTTCATGATGATAACAATTTTTATAAATAAAAAAATTTACTAAGAAATAACGCAGGGCAACAGTATTTAAATATCTTAATATGAACCTTTTTCACACCAAATCTGAGTAAGGGGATGGGTCAGATGCAAAACCCTCACTAGGTTTTATCATGTCAGTCCTTTTCACAGGGGATCAAATGAATTGAAAAGTACTTGAAAGAGCATACTTGTAGTTATACTTTCCATTTTATTAAAGAATCGTTTGTCAATGCAGGGCAAAATAAATCACTCAGTAGACAAAAACTATAGCAATTGTCACACAATTGATCTCTAAGAGTATCCAAGCCAATTAGGTAAACAAAGACTGAAGAAAGATGAGTGGATCAACAATGAAGAAGAATCAAACAAAACTGTGTCAAAGAAGCATCAGCCATATCTTTCCCAGGCAACATAATTTACAGTTTGGTCATATACCTTTATGCTCTTGCACATTAGCATGCCCAGGAAAACCAGATCATCAAGTAGTGGTTGAACCAAATTGCCAAGGATCACTATTTCCTTTCAACCTCACAAAAAGCCCCCATAAATAGTTCTCACCATCGATCCCTATTACCACGGTAGAAATTAGAATTTCAAAATGTGCATTTGATATCTTTTCAGAATATTGAAATGCACTTTTTTCCAGGTGCACAATACAAATTAGTTGGGGAAGAAACATTGTAAACTAGTGCAGGTGGTTTATTTTCTTGCATGAAAAGGAACAAAGGATAGAATCACTAACACTGAGAATCAGGCGGAAGAACTTCTGAGGAATATATCAATAACTTTATGCCATCAATATATGCCCTTAGAACATAATTGTCGGAGTCTTCTAATAGATTAGAGTGCTTCTTTTCACACCTACAAAGCAAGTTAGGAACAAAACCACTGAATGTCTGAAAGCACAGTTATTGACTTACTAAAATATATGTTTCAGCAGATATCTATGGGAGAAAATGTTGATACCGGAACCAGAAACCCTACCCAAGAGGTTTATCAAAAAAGAAGAACACGCCAATGTCTTCATGAACAGGAGGGATAGTCTCAAAAGACTTTGGCCAGTCATTCATTCGTGGTAATAACTCCAGCTGTAGATCACTGGGTATCATCTAGATAGTATCACAAACTCTGGATGACACTTTTGGAGGAAACTGGGCTTTAAATTCACCAAGATTTAGCTTTGCGCCAGCAGAAAAGACATGAAAGCATCCCCTAAAGAGCAAAGGAAAGCTAAACATTAGAAATACATATAACATTATTTATATATATGAAATTAGAGTGGTTCATGGCGATGACTGACAGGGGCACAAAAGCGGCACACTCAAATAGCCATTCTGACTCTATGGCACATCTTGAAGGAGATAAACGCTATAGTTTTTAATGGAGATAGGAGTCCAGAGCAGGCAGTCTTCACAAGGTTTAAGGATGAGTGTTCTGATTGGGTTTCAGCGGGGGGAAGGGTACTTAGTTACCTAAGGTTTGCTCAACATTCTGTGAGTAATTAGCCTAGGTCCTTCACGGTATCTCATACGGCGGTTTGCTGTATGAGATAGCGCCTCTCGCGCACGTAAGATTGCAACTCTTATCTTGCTTATTAATACAAAGCCAGGGAACCAGATCTTTCAAAAAATATATATAGGAAATTAGGTTAGCTGCCACAACCATAGAAGAGAGGCATTTGTCTTTTATGAACAACTTGTCTTTTAGGTGGGCTCCACTTGCCATAACATTAGGTTAGCAGCAAGATATTATAATCAACTCAGAACAGTACAAGCTTGAATACATTAGGGTATTATGCGAAAGGAGTTCATGGTGAAATGATACTTGCAGAGAAACTTCCAGATATATCCGGCAGTCTAAATCTGATTGTGAAATGTCTAGAAATATTTCTCGACAAAAGTATAATGTGGTGATTTATGGAAGTATTGCCCATGAAAAAAATAAGCCATAGCCTCCACATTTACCCATACATATTCACGTGAAACAGTTGGAAGCTGGTGGTATCTACATCCATATAATTAAGAAACCATGTCTAGTTAATTTATTACTGACACAAGAAAAATTCCATAATGAAGGTAAAAGGTTGTTGAGGCATAACTCACCTCCAACAAATTGCAGGTGCTGGGCGTCTTGAATATTCCACAATTGAACCCATGGTGAGCATCACGCCTTTGTTCTCGTTCAGACTGCATCCAGTATCATCATCTATTGGTACATTGAAAATGAACAGAAAAGGTCACTTTATTAGTGTACTTAAACCTCAGATAACATCAGAACTAAAATCTAAATGTGGCACAGAACTAAATGTATATTGAAACTAAGCCCCCTTGAAATGTCATGATACTGACATTACACAACCAAGATAAAAGGAAATTTTTGTAGGCACATACTTGAAGCGCATAAGGGCTCACCCTCTGTCTCAGAGTTAGTTTCTCCTTTATCTGTATTCACTATCTTCTTTTCTCTAGCTTTGTGTTCAATCAGAGAGTCAATTTTTACTTTAACTGGTTCACTTGTTCTGCATTTATGAATTATAGGCATGGAACCACCGGATCTTGTTTCACAATCCATGTCTATATCATCAATTTTTGCCTGATCATGACTTGCAGCAGTTGATCGTTTTGTGGCATGTACTTGAGTGATAGTGTGGTAGAACCGCCCGAAATAACACATTTTCGGAGACACTCGTCTTCCACTAGACACTAAGCACCTCGAAAGCGAGCTACATCGGACAGTTCCGTCGAGCACACCCCAAGGAAGAACTCGAAACAATCCACATTTTACATCCAGAATCCAATAATGAGTACGAGCTTACAATACTTAGTCAATTTCATACAACAAGAGTTCTTGGAAATTATTTATTACAATACCAGAGTTCAGAGTGCGATAATTAAACAACGGAATGAAAATAAATATCTAGTGGATACGATACAAGGATCCGTCTGTGCCCACCAGAAGAATCCTCCACACAAGAGCTACTCATCAAGCTGAACCTGCAACAGGGATAAATAAACCCTAAGTACATAACGTACTCGCAAGACTTACCCGACTAGTGGGAATAGTTTCCCGACTCTCAAGGATATGATAGGCAATATGAGTTTGCTATGTTTCTTTTTGTTTGCGGAAAGCATTACTAATAGTTCATCCTTACCGTCAAGTTTTATTAGCAGTCATGATTACTTCATTAGCTAACCATTTTACGTAAGCACCCGTTCTACTTTTAAGTAAGGGTTAAGCAATCAGAACTATTTCACCATCTCTCATCTTTCAGTTCTTACTACGGTGCTAGACCATAGCCAAGTCGTACCATCTCACGAAAACAGCGATTCGTGAACCAATGTATCCCAGCTAGGTACCCTAAAATACACGCCCCGTTTGTACCCCAGGCATAAACAAGACCAACCCATTTTACTCCTGTCATGGGGTCCAGGTCTCCATCCAAACTTAGACTCCAAGCCCCCACACTTGAGACCCGGTCTCAATATGGTGCTCCGACCTCCACCTTTTCCCGCCTCCAATTAGTCGGTCCGGAAAGAGCCGAAACCCACGACATGAGCGTAACGAGCCTTCCCGCTCCCATAAGTAAGTATGTGCTCAGGATAATAAGTCTATGACCTGACTACCATCCACAACAACGGACGGTCCTTAATCAACACGACCAGGAAAAACAGTGTAACCAAGCTAAGCCCCGATAGTCGCGGGACATAACTTGTTACACCCACCAATATCCATACCATATCCCTGTTCGGTCTCCATTTTCTTTTCATTATTTTATTATGAGAGTAATAATAATAATCACCTATTATGAGTAACGACAAGTTACTCACGCTACCGAAAACCTAAGCATAGCAGCTACTCGAATCTGCACTAGTAATACTCTTAGGACAGGTATATTTATGCATGTGGTTTCCATAAAATTCCTGTAACGTAAATGCACAACACATATATATACGGTGAATTATAAAATAGAGGTTATGCACCGGGGCTTGCCTTTGGTAGGCGCAGTGTCAGCTGAGTTAGTCAGTGGCGGCTCTGGGGATAGCCCGCGCATGCTAGAGATTTAGCAAAAGAGACTTCAAACTTCTTCCGAATTACAACCAAGTGCTAACACTATTTCTCCATCTCTCAAACCTTCTCACTTAACCCCCTGGCTTTCCTATAATTCTGCCACGCACACCCCTAGCCACCCAGAGCACGGCGGCACGATGGCCGATGACAAAGCGCGGCTACGTCGGCCACCAGGGACCTACGACAGACTACCTAACGGGCCGATCACCATCTATGACCCGAGCGGCTACGCTAAGTGGTGGTGCGGGGTGATATGACTGGATGGGGAAGGATACAGCGGCGCGCAGCCATCCATGATGACGGCGCTACTGTTCTGGTGAGCTAGGGTAGTGTAGGATCTCTGGTTGTCCTAGAGGGGGAGTGAATAGGCCTATCAAAACAAACACTCAAACTTTTATCAAATTCACTCTGCGGCACTGTCGCTCTGGAGGGCGGCACTGCCAGACTATGGCACTGCCGGGCCATAACAGCGGCTATGCCGCTCCTGCATGCAACTTTGAATCATAGTTCAAAATCCATGAATGAAAACTTAGACCGGAGAAATTTCCTAGCTTACTGCAGGTATGACAATCACAGATCAAGAGCTAGAAGTGGTAGGAACACCACACATAAGTAGATTGACTAGAAACCCTAGAAATCACCTCAACCATAATATGTCATGCAAGTAATGTAAATCAAGCACAAGTGACATAATGATTTATCCCATGGTTCGGCTCGCCACCAAGGCTTGCTTACCTCCACGTTGTTGAGGTTAGCCACTAAGGCTTAGGGCTTTCCAACCCTTCCTCGTTCTCAAATAAAGAGACTTAAATCTTGAGATGAGGGGTGAGTTTACTAACTTCAAGAGATGGTTACAAACCTCGTGGGGCTGCCACACAAGTTGGCAAACTACACGAGCTACGCTCTAGCTGGCTAGGAGCCAAGCTCCAAGAGTAACAAACACAACCGTTGGCCAAAACATGAACCAAGTGCTCTTTAGAGTTGGGAGAATCAATAGAGCTGCTCTTTAATCGAGTTTTGGACCCTTTTCCCTCAAAGATTGATGGGAAAATCAATGGATTTGCTTGGGGGATTGAGGTCAACAATGGAGGGAGGGAGAGAGAGAGCTCCTGCTCTGTTTTGAGCGTGCTAAAGTAAGAAAGAAGAGGTAGAGAGGCGTTGGGGAGGAAGGGGAAGGGTATAAATACCCCCATCCCCCAATGATCACTTAAGTCATGATAGTGCCAAGGCTCAAGTGTGGCAGTGCCGCACTACGGCAGTGCCTCTCTTCAAGTGTGGCAATGTCGCACCTGTCAAGACAGCAAGGGTAAGAGTGAATTTTGGGCTATCTTGGCTGTGAATCTGAGGATGCATGTGTATGTTTGAGCACTTGGTAGCACATGTTAGCTTAAGCATTGTGTCTTCTTTTATAGTATGACTTTTTCTACACTCAAATTCAAAATGTAAAAGAATTTAAACCTCCTTTGAGTTTGAAGCCATCTACATTTGCAATTGGGGGCTCCTCCGTTTAGTGTAGCATCCTCAAACATGAATTTCCTGCTTGTCATCTTGATAAATCTTATTAGTTCTCTAACTGCGTGGTAATTATCACCAAAACCCACAATTAGGGCTTAATTGCACTTTTAATCTCCCTATTTTTTGTGATTGATGACAACCCAATTAGAGCTTACAAAAGATATAAAATAAATACTGAGATTTTCAAGCCATGGGTGTAGAGCCTCCCTCTAAATGTGTGAATAGAGAATTAAATTCTCAAATTAGCATAAGAAGCCAAGATTCACATTTTAGTGAAAGTGATGAGGCTCCCCCTACATCCATGTTCCTGTGGGGTGCTGCATACTATGTCAGGTATGTAAAACGTGATGCAAATGGTAGTTTATGCACAACATGGTTTGCTGTTGCAGCTGGGTGTGACACTGCTGCACCAGAGTGTGGCACTGCCGCACTTGTTGTAACAGCACAGATCAGAACAGACACCACACAACATGTGATACATATAAAGACATACATTCTAGTACAATTGTATCATAAATGACAGCTATAACAGAACCGACCAATTATATGAGATTAAGTAAGGAAATCTTCCACCGAAGCAGATAATTTAACAAACTTAAGCCCGTATAACCCAGTAGTCCATGAAACCACGAAGGATTTCAAACCAATCGACATACAAACCAAGATCATACAAGTTTAGCAGTCACCGTCATATGTTACATAAAGTTCGCAATGACAGTGGATACATCAGAGTTTAGAACATAAAGTTATTACAAACCAAGTTGAATCTGAAATAGCGGAAGCAAATAGTTTTAAAGTCACACACACACTTTTGGTTCAGATACAGTGCCAGTAGGTAGTCATCTCCAACAAAAGCATCAGATGAGAGATACGGAGTGACCATTGCCCTTGGTCCTAGTTGTCCCCCATCGCTGGGTACAGGCAGTTAATACAATAGCCGTAGTATATTTGACCATCTGCAGCAACAATGGGAACAACACCCTGAGTACGAGAAGGTACTCAGCTAGACTTACCCGTCTTAAACTAAAATAAAGCGACGCCAAGGATTATGCAAGGCTTTCTTTAGTGGGCTAGCTGACTTATTTGCGAAAAGCATAAGCTATCATGAAGAAACCATTTTAAGTACTTTGCATCATCTTTATTATGACCTATCCATCTAGGTAAGCACCTGTACTATAGCAATCACTTGATTAACTAATAACATCCAGTTACCAACTTAGATTTAGCATATCTCATACCATCCAGATAATCATTAGTGTTCCATCATAATTACTATGATGCCGTAGCTCGAGTCAAGTGCTCACTATCCAGGAGCGATGGCGATTCGAATCGATTCCTAACCAGCTGGTGATTTATTCCTCACACAAACCACACTCACCGATCAAGTGAGCTACAGATCACCAATGATACTTTCCAAGTAGCCACGGGATAACAGTCCGGGACCGCACTACCTAGGGACCGCCCGACTGCTAGGACGCACCTTGGGCTCACTCTTCGCGTCCCCGTCATACCCCCTTTAGCACCAGTCTACCAATCTAAGTTTATCCTAGCTCAAATAGTGTCACTAGCTTCGCGGTCGAAAGGTACTTTATTCGGCCAGCTAAATGTGAGGCATGTGTTCAACATGACAAGAGGGTCGAGCAATGATCGGTCCTTAATCGACACAGACGGAAACTAATAGCACCCTAGAACCCTGTCTGGTTGCCTCCAACTTTTTCTGTTCGGTCTCCAATTATCCATCACACATGGTTAATTCCAGGATATCATTCTTTCCATAGCTAAATTCTTCCAGTAACCACCTATAATGTAGGTGACCGGATATCACCGATCGCTATCGATCTAAGCAAGGCTAAGCAATTATTCGATCCTGACCTAACAGGGTAAAAGGTAATAAGGTAGGCAAGGATAGTAATAAATGCATCAACAGTTTCAATCAACTCCTACAACTTAATGCAACAATATATAAGCTCATATATATAGAAAGAATTGCTTTTATAAATTAGGAGACTTATAATGCTCCGGGGCTTGCCTCATTCGAACGAACTAGGGTGATGATCCATGCACTCGGGCAAGTCCTCTCCTGGCTCCTCTTCCTCTGGCACCTCCTGTGCCTGGACTTCTTGTGGATTTGTCCCGGTCTACTCTTCCTGAACTACTACTAGCAACTCCTCTTGCGATCCTGTATGATGCAGATGCATAAATGCTCAGGCATAGGTGTATCTGAGAGATGACATGTAATGATCATGATGCATGGAATGTAGATGAACATGTTTAACTTCATTGAACATAGTAGAAGTAAAGCCCTTCTACAAGGTAGCCAATATCATCCAAGAACATGTACTACTATACTACTACTACAACCACTATACTAACATGCCAAGTCACCACAGCAAACTAAGATGCTTCAAAGATACACCAAAGCAAACATTATTAACTAATCATGCATTAAAGAAGATTAGTTTATTTCATTTTAAACTAGGGTTACAACAGCAACATATATTTCTGGTGCTCATAAAAATCTAAGAAAATTACAGTAGCATAGTACTACTCTAAGTAGATTACCATAAAATTTTCATGGCATTTGGATAAGTAAAATAGCCTACACAAAAATGATAAGCTATGGTTGATAATTAAGCATGAAATTACTTTGTACTATAAAAAGTGTCAAACAACAGATTTGGTATTTTTCCTATGTTCTACACAGTAAACAATCACTGCACAAAAATTATCATACATATGTTTTATACAATTTTTGCTCTCTATATAAAATAACAAAAAACATCAATTAATGGCACTTGAACTACACATCAATATTTCTCTACAGAACATGCATGACATATATTTTTCCTACAAAGTACATCTCAAGCATAGATCAACCAACTTGGAATCATATTTTCTGATGTACATTCTATTTATTAGACATTTTCTAAGAAATCAGCATTTATTCAAATTAAATAAAGCTACACAGAAAAGTATCACAAATTTGACATGAAATATTTTTAACAGATAGATCTAGTCACAAGAAATCTAGCAAAACTTATTTCAACAAATTTGGAGCTTTTTTGAGCAAGTTATAAATTTCCAAAGCATTTAAACAAAAATATGAAAATCATTTCTTTAATTCTTTCTGAAAATTCTGGTTCAAAACTGCTAGATCCACCCGGATCTCTACCCAGGCTTGCACCCCAGTGGCTGACAGTGGCCCCCTTGGCCCCACCAGTCAGTCACTAAGGCAGGGGAGGCGCTCGGCCACGGCAGTTCTCGCCGCCGATGAACTTGCCGACGGTGAGGTCACCACCGGAGGTTTCCCCGTGACAAGGCAGACCTAACGGTACCCCTACCACGGCCAGTGGAGCTTGGGAGCAAGCTCACCGGCATCCATGGCGGCGCGGTGGCGCGACTCAACATCAGCCGGCCAGCTCCGGCCGAGAGGTGGCGCGGGGAGTGGCTTGGGAGCTACATGGCGCGGCTCAACGTCGGTCGGCCAGCTCCGGCCAAGAGGTGGCGCGGGGAGTGGCTTGGGAGCTACACGGCGTTCGTGCGGTGCTCGTGCACGAGAAAAGAGGGAGCAAGGTGGAGCGGAGAGGGGGAGTCCACGGAGCAGAGCACTCCGGCAAACTTGACCCATCTTCGGCGAGCGATTCCCGAGGAAGGGACGCTTACCACGGCAAAGCGACGCGAGCACGGGGTGCGCAAGGTGGAGGCGAAGCTGCGGGCGAGACAGAGTGGTCGACGGTGAGCTATGGTGGCTGGACGAGCCAACTCCGACGAGGGAGCTGGTGCGGGCGGTGGCGGACGCGTGCGCTGCTGCTGCTATCCACGCGAGAGGGTGGCGAAGCGAAATGACAAAGTGGGGAGGAGCGCGGCTCGGCTACGGCTAAGGCAGGCGGGGCTGGTCGGGACGAGGCAGCCCGATGGTGCCGCACGGTGAGTTCGCCGACGCATGGCCGCCACGAGGCGTGCGCACCCTAGCGCGGTTGGAGCACGGGCGAGGACAGCGGCGCGGAGGCAGGACGGGCCGGTTCTGTGAGCTAGGCCGAAAGGGAGGCGGCGGCCCGTTAAGGAAAATAAAAATGATTTTCTTTTTATTTCTTAAATAAACAGAACTAAAATTCCATTTTGAGCCATTTAAAAGCATTTTCACAAGTTGGTGTAAAAATGAAAGTTGTTCCATTTTGAAAGATCTACAACTTTGATTTTATGACCAAAGTCAAATTCCAAATAGATTTTGAATTACAAAATTAAAATCAATATTAATTTAAAACCCTAATTTTAAAGAATTATTTTTAAAAGAAAAATTTGGCAAAAATTTAAATATAAACTTTGCTCCAAATTGTATCCTAAATATTTATAAGCTATCTTAGTGATCAAACCAAGAAATCATATCACCCAAACATGCGCATGGCATTTCAAATAGTTTAAACATGATGAATTTCAATTTAATTTCAGCACCACATGAAATGACGCTTCCTTTCTTTAGAATGGAATGCATAGATGCTGCTTATGCATAATGAAATGATGATTATGCTCATGAGATGGCATGTTAATGCATGCTTAACACCGATGTGTTACAACAACATAGATTAATATATGTCCATATCCCACACATATATAGAGTACTTTCGTAGCATTATTACATAAATAGAGTTTCTAATGGACTCTCAAACTCTCAACTAACAAAGACTACTCTAATGACTCTAGCTGCAGTAACCTCCTCTCCATGGCATCAAAAAAGTTGTTGACCCTTCTAATTTTCTCCCCCTTTGGCATAAAGCACTAAAAAGAGAAGAAAAGAAGAAAGACCAACATTTACTCCTCATCCTCTTGGATCATGTTCCAATCGATATAATCCCCACCAGCAGCTCCACTAGCACCTGCAACATCCTCCTCTCCACCATCATCATCATCGTCTTCGTCGAAGGAGGAAGAAGAAGACACCACCACCCTCCCTTAGCGATGAGTGGTCAAAAAGTGGCACTCATGCCTAGTTCTCCTCCTCATGGACTGCAAGGTGGATCTCAAACTAGTGTGTGGGTCAAGCTCTAGCTGCTCCTGCTCTTCCTCCTCCTCATCCTCTAAATCTATCTCAAAAAGACTAGGGAGGTCATCAAACCTCGGCGGTGGCTGAACTGGAGAAAGAGGTGGCAGCCCTACATGCTCTTTAGCCTCCTGATTGGCTTCATGGTTCTCCAACTGGTCCATATTTGCGGTCCTCGCTACATAGGTGCATGTGGTGAAGATGGCCTTGATCCACTTCCCAAAATTCTCCATCTTCTTTTTCTTGCGAGACCTAGATCAAGATGACTCAAGCACATCCTCAACTGATGGAGAGCATCTCACTGCCCTGCTAGCACCTTCCCCTTGGGTCTTCTCAAATTTGTAGATGGTGTGAAGATCATCTTTCTTAAATCTATAGACAGTGACCCTCTTAATCATAAACATGAGATAGGGGGCATAGGGTATCCCCTTTCTCCCATCCTCCATGGCATTCCTCAGCTCACGCCACATGAAGCGAGGGACATTAAACCTATCACCTCTAGGAGCAAATCTAGCAAGCACATTCCTAACATAGCCATTAAGATCAGAGGCTGCTCTATCCTTAGGATTGATAGTGTGCCTGATCAAATTATTTAGAATATAATAATAGCTCTTTAGGCCACTGACCTTCTAAAAGGTCCTAATATGGCTAGAGGGGGGGTGAATAGCCTATTTAAAAATCTACAAATTAACTAGAGCAATTTGATTAGTATGACAAATAGCGTAATGCAAACTTGCTCTAGCTCTACAAGGGTTGCAAGCCACCTATCCAACAATTCTAGTTACAATAATTACTTAGGCACACACACTTGCTATGTAATTACTCACTAAGAGCTCTCAACCTTGCTACTCTAAAGAGCTCAACTAGATGAATGTAAATAATAAAGCAAGCTCTCAATTCTAATTATACTAAAGAGCTTGTGTCAACTAGTTTATAAGAATATAAATAAGTGAGTAAGGTGATTATACCGGCATGTAGGGGATGAACCAATCACAAGATGAATATATAGCCAATCATCAGGAGAATGCCAAAGACAAGAGACAATCGATTTTCTCCCAAGGTTCACGTGTTTGCCAACGCGCTACGTCCCCGTTGTGTCAACCAACACTTGGTGGTTCGGCGGCTAAGAGGTGTTTCACAAACCTTGTCCACACGATAGGACACCACAAGAATCGACCCACAAGTGAGGTAACTCAATGACACAAGCAATTTACTAGAGTTACCTTTTGGCACTCTGCCGGGGAAGGTACAACTCCCCTTACAATCACCGAAGGTGGCCATGAACAATCACCAACTCGTGCCGATCCTCCACTGCTGCTCCAACCGTCTAGGTGGTGGCAACCGCCAAGAGTAACAAGCAAAATCCACAGCGCAACATGAATACCAAGTGCCTCTAGATGCAATCACTTAAGCAATGCACTTGGATTCTCTCCCAATCTCACTATGATGATGGATCAATGATGGAGATGAGTGGGAGGGCTTTGGCTAAGCTCACAAGGTTGCTATGTTAATGAAAATATGCAAGAAATTCCCTTGAGCTGGCCATGGAGCTATAAATAGAGCCCTAATCAAATAGAGCCGTTATACCCCTTCACTGGGCAAAACACACTCTGACCGAACGCTCCGGTCATACTGACCGGACGCTAGACTCAACGTCCGGTCTCTTGATGGACACCACGCGTCACTTGCTTCAAACATAGTTCATCAGATTCCAACGGCTACGAGACTAACCGGACGCTCCGGCAAAACTGACCGGACGCTGAAGCCTCAGCGTCTGGTCGTTTCTAGTAAGCTCCCTGAGGCGTATTTCTTCGACCAGACGCGTCCAGTCCACCTTGACCGGACCCTAACCAGCGTTCGGTGTAATACCCTAGGTACTGTGCCGACCGACCAGCTCGACCAGACGCATGCTGCCAGCGTCCGGTGCTTTTAGACCCAGCGTCCGGTCAGTTGACCGACGCCAGCGTCTTCGTGACCAACTTGTTTTCACTTCTAACTTCTTCACCCTTGCTCCAATGTACCAACCACAAGAATTTGCATCCGGCGCAATAGAAAATAGGCATTCCATTTTCCTGAAACCCATCTCAACCCTACAAACATCACCTCCTTTGTAGATGTGCCAACACCACCAAGTGTATCACCTTATGCACAAGTGTTAGCATATTTTCACAAACATTTTCAAGGGTGTTAGCACTCCACTAGATCCTAAATGCATATGCAATGAGTTAGAGCATCTAGTGGCACTTTGATAACCGCATTCCGATATGAGTTTCACTCCTCTGAATAGTACAGCTATCTATCCTAAATGTGATCACACTCACTAAGTGTCTTGATCACTAAAACAAAATGGCTCCTACATTTTATACCTTTGCCTTGAGTCTTTTGTTTTTCTCTCTCTTCTTTTCCAAGTTTAAGCATTTGTCCATCACCATGCCATCACCATTGTCATGATCTTTGCCATTGCTTCATCACTTGGAGTAGTGCTACCTATCTCATAATCATCTTGATAAACTAGGTTAGCACTTAGGGTTTCATCAATTAACCAAAACCAAACTAGAGCTTTCACCTTCCTATCTGCACTTCTCCTATCAATCCACATACATGCAATGTTATGGATCTCAGCTCTAGCCTCATCATGAATATAAGATAAGCCCCGCTCCTCCTCTCCAAAACCAAGGATCCAGCTGAAAGTCACAAAATCAACTCTATAATGTCGTCCCTCAGTCATCTAGTGAATCTCATTAGTGTAGATGCTATAGAAGAAAGTGGCATGGAACTGGGCTAGCACTTCCTCATTCTAATTATATCTAAAACTCATAATATCAGTGAGGCCAAACAACTCACAAGCCTTGATCACCTTATTGAATTCTAGCTCATTCTTTGCCTTTATCTCCTCCTAATCAACATACTACATCTTGACAACTTCGGATTTTTTAGAGTTGAAGTTCATAGATGCATAAAAGTTGGAATAAAACTCATTCCAAACCCTGTAGTCTATCTCCAAATCCTTTGGCTGCTCATAGGGATTGCTCTCACTTGCTTCCTCCACCATCTTCAGCTTTTTCGTATAGTTGAGCATGGGATGAGCACGTGTGTCAATAGGATGCCTCATGACTACATCCTCAGAATACTCTCTAATATAGCTCATGTCAAACTCCTTAAGACAAGGTGGAGTATCTAGGTAAGCACCTAGAGGAATGGTGTGGCTAGCCCTCTCTAGGTTATCCTCCCCCTAGATCATCTAATCTCTCCTCTCCCTGTCTCTGGCAACATCTCTACCTACTGCACTGCTGCTGTCCCTTGTGGTCTTGCCATGACCACAATGAGGCATTTGCTTGTCTTGAGGCTCTATCATCTTCCTCTTCCCCCTTCGGTCATCATCACCTCCGGAGGCCATCTACACAAAAACTTATACCAAAATGAGAAACTATACAAATAGAGAGTAGGAGTTACCCTATAAAGTGATTTAAGTAATCAAGAAGAGTCAATGTGCAAGCGAGAGAAGCAGCTGATGAGGTACTAACCCTAGATGTGCGGCACTGCTGCACCTAGAAGCAGCACTGCCGCACCAGCTGTTTCACCAAGTCTACACTTTGCATCTTGTTGTCTACTGAACTTACTTCATAATTTAACTCCCAGCCCACTATACAATCTTAGAAAGCATATGCATGTCTATGTCATCGATTCATATAGATATGATTGAGAGAAAACCTAGTAATCATGAATCTTAGCATTAGGTGCTGAGTGAAATAGATAAAGTGAGTCAACCAACGAACTAGGAGTGTGGTATTGCCATCTTTGCCACAGAGGTGCGGCACTACCGTAGCAGTCAGTTTGGTTCCAAAATTAAATCATGATTTCTACTTAAATCAATCCTCAATAAACCATCGAAACTACTATATACTTTCCAATCAACCATCCAAGACAACTAGAATCAACACATTGCATAGATCGGGAAGGATTTAGGGTTTCACCTTGGTTTTCACGGATTAAGGAGGAAAGAGATGAAATGGCTCCATCCACGAGCTACAGTGGCTACTGGCGACGACGAGGAAGACCAGCTGCATAGCAAATTTAGCTACTAACTAAATACCTCTATATATAGGATATGGACACATATCTCAAGCATGCTATGATCAGCAACAAATAATCAATACAAACAGTGATCATAATGCACTTGTAATCCAAACATTTTAGGTATAATATTTATACTTTTACAATTCATTTCTCCTATCCATGCTAGTTCATAAATCAAGGTGTGCTATAGTTCAAACCACGTTACGAGAATCAAGAATATTTAGCTCACTATGCAAAGCATAAAACCTTGACTCATCAAGAGGCTTAGTGAAGATATCGGCTAGTTATTTTTTGGTGCACACATGGCGAATTTTGATATCTCCTTTGGCTTTGTGGTCTCTCAAGAAATCATGTTGGATGTCTATGTGCTTAGTTCTTGAGTGGCTTACAGGATTGTTGGTTAACTTTATGGCACTTTCGTTGTCACACAAGAGTGGGATTTTTGTGAAGTGACATCTGAAATCTTGAAGGGTTTGCCTCATCCAAAGTAGTTGAGAACAGCATGCACCTACTGCAACATACTCGGCCTTGGTGATGGAAAGGGCTACACAATTTTTCTTTTTAGAACTCTAAGACACTAGGGACCATCCAAGGAATTGACATGTCTCCAAAGTGCTTTTTCGATCTACTTTGTAACCGGCGTAATTAGAATCTGAATACCCAAGTAGATCAAACCTAGAGCCCTTAGGATACCACAAGCCAAGGTTAGGAGTGTGTACTAAATATCTCATGATTCTCTTAATGGTCACTAAGTGACACTCTTTTGGGTTAGCTTGAAATCTAGCACACATGCACACACTAAGCATAATATTGGGCCTAGATGCGCACAAATAAAGTAGAGAGCTGATCATGGAGCAATATACCTTAGTATCCATGGCTTTCCCTTCATCATTGAGATCTAGATGTCCATTGATTGGCATGGGAGTTTTGATAGGCTTGGCATTCACCATGTCAAACTTCTTGAGCATATCATAGGTGTACTTCATTTGGCTAATAAAAGTTCCATCCTTCACTTGCTTGATTTGAAATCCAAGGAAGAACTTCAATTCACCCATCATGGACATCTCAAATCTCTTGGTCATGATCCTACTAAATTCCTCATAAAAAGAATAATTAGTACTACCAAATATTATGTCATCGACATATATTTGGCACATAAATATATCTTTGCCAACTTTGTGAGTGGAAATGGTAGGATCGGCTTTGCCTATTTCAAAGCCTTATTTAAGCAAGAATTCCTTAAGGCATTCATACCATGCTCTTGGTGCTTGCTTAAGCCCATAGAGCATCTTTTGGAGTTTGTAGACATGGTTGGGAAACTTGTGATCTTCAAAGGCTGGTGGTTGCTCAACATAGACAAGTTCTTGAATAGGGCCATTGAGAAATGCACTCTTCACATCCAGATATAGCTTGAAGTTGTGATGAGCGGCATAGGCTAGAAGCATTCAAATTGCTTCAAGTCTTGCCACCGGTGCTTATGTTTCTTCAAAGTCCAAGCCCTCTACTTGAGTGAAACCTTAAGCAACTAACCTTGTCTTGTTCCTTGTCACCACTCCATTCTTATCTTGCTTGTTGTGGAAGACCCACTTGGTGCCAATGACATTGGTATTGGGTCGTTCCACCAAAGTCCACACTTGGTTTCTTTCAAAGTTATTGAGCTCTTCTTGCATGGCCATCACCCAATCTGGGTCTCCAAGTGCTTGTTCTACCTTAAGAGGCTCCAAAGAGGAAACAAATGAGTAATATCGATAAAAGTTTGCTAAATATGAACGAGTTGTTACCTCCTTTCGAAGACTCCCAAGGATGTTATCAACGGGATGATCCCATTGTATGGTTTGTCTTAGCCTTGGATGCTCAATGGCCTCTTGTTCATCTTCTGGATCTTCATCATCATCTTGCTCAAATATGGGTTGTAGGTTTTGTCCATGAGTTGGAATGGAATCAGCTACTGCTGACTATGTAGGTGCGGCACTGCCACCCTCAAGTGCGGCACTACCATGCTCTAGAGTTGCAGCAGGTGTTTGCTGTAGTGTAGCATCAGGTATGTTAGCGGAAATTGGTGCAGCAGCAACTTGAGGAACCTCCACTTCAGTGGCTTCATCTTCTTGTGGTCTAATATTACCAATTACTAATTGCTTGATTGCTTCACATGGTGGATCTTCCTTTCCTACAACACTTGAATCAACTTGCTTAGATTCATTAAATATCACATCTACCACAATCTCAACTCTCCTGGAGGTTTTGTTGAAGACACGGTAGGCATGCTCATTTGATCCATAACCAAGAAGAAAACCTTCATCAACTTTAGGTGCAAACTTAGAGGTTTTGGGTTTCTTGTTAAGTATGAAATACTTACACCCAAACACTCTAAAGTAAGACACCTTAGGCTTGTTATTGGTTAGAAGCTCATATGAAGTTTTCTTCAACTTCTTGTGTAGGTAGAGGCGGTTGATGGCACGGCAAGCAGTGTTGATGGCGTCACACCAAAAGATGTTTGGTGTCTTGTACTCATCTAGCATTGTCCTTGCTATGTCAATGAGTGTACGGTTCTCCTCTCTACTGCACCATTTTGTTGAGGGGTGTATGGAGTTGAAAACTCATGCTTGATGCCCTCTTCATCAAGAAACTCCTCAACTAGAGTATTCTTGAATTTGGTCCTATTGTCGCTTCTCACTTTCTTGATGGGAAGAATGAACTCCTTTTGAGCTCTTCTAACAAATATCTTCACCTTCTCTTGAACTTGGCACTTGTCATGCAAGAAAAATATCCAAGTGAAACAAGAATAGTTGTCATGTAAGTGCAATCAAGCTCTAAGTGGATTTTGGTGATGTTGACCACATAATTAAAGGACTAATGGCTTTGACAAGTGTTTGACAACATATCTTTAATCATTGATGTAAAGAAACAAAGGAGGAGACCCCCAACTCGAATGAATGGCTTGCCATGGCTCCAAGAGCTACTTTAATTCATTTTATATTTGGAAATTGAGTCATAGGACAAGTTGTACTATCAAGGGGAATACTAATGGTGTGCTAGGTAGAACCAAGTGCTCAAAACTCCATCTATATCTCAAATAATCCTAGCCACAAAAAGGCCAGCCGAGCTGAATTCTTATCTGCTCTGGCCTATGCAAAGCCTCCGCGCTTAGGCGCGGAACCTCCACGCTCAAACACGGAGGCTCTAGGGTTTGTCTAACTAGACTATTTTGTGGGTGGTATTTATACCCTACCCCTTCACCCCTAATGGTCATCTTCTTCCTCATTCACTCAGACTCAAACTAAAGCTCTCTCCTTCTCACCCAAGCTTGGTGCTCCTAACTCCTTTGCTCAAATCTTTGTGATTCCTTGAGGGATTTAGCTCTAGAGAGTGTGAGAAAGCTCAAGAAGATCCTTCTCCTCTGTTCTTGTGCACTTGGTGAAGCCCTAGCCGCTTGGTGTGTTCATTACTCTTGGAGCTTGGCTCCTAGATGGTTAGCTATCGCTCGGTAGCTCCCAATCTGTTGTGGTTGAGCACCAGGAAGTTTGTATTACCCTTTGTGACTTAGTGGAACCCTCTAACTCATTGCCTTGGTGATAGGTTAGAGAAGAGGAGCGAGTTCAAAGAGACTCCATAGCCTTTGTGGCTAACCTCAACAACATGGATGTAGACAAGCCTTTGTGGTGAGTTAAACCACGGGATAAATCCTTGTGTTCACTATGATTGCTATTGTTGTTGCTATTACTTGTGATTTGGATTGATTTTTAGGGTTTGTATCCGATCTACGAATTCCTCATCTTCTAGGTGCAACCGACTGTTTGGATAGCTCAACATACTCCCCGAGAAGGCTGGTATTACATTCGATCTATTTGTCATTCGTTAAATTTTGTAGTAGATCGATTTCATACTCTGATCCCCAGAGGTTCCACGCTCCATCCCGGAACCTCTGCTCCTTGGAACCTCCATGTTCAAACCCAGAGGTTCCGTGTTCTGACTGTTTTTCATAAGGTGATTAAATTTTAGAAAAAGACCTATTCACCCCCCTCTAGGCCACTTGCTAGATCCTTTCATATCAACAATAACAAGACCATATTTGTTACCCCCAATACTTAGGTAGGTGACTAGTCCAAAGAGATCCATACGTATTAGCTCCAATGGTTGCTTGGTGGTCATTATGCTCTTTGGTGGGTGAGGTGCTCCAGCTTGCTTTCTGGCTTGACAAGCGCTACAAATCCTATCTTTCTCAAAGTGAACATTTGTTAGTCTAAGGATGTGTTCATCTTTTAGAAGTTTGGCCAAGTTACTCATCCCAACATGGGCTAGTCGACGATGCCAAAGCCAACCCATGCTAGATTTTGCCACTAAACAAGTCTTAAGCTTAGCTTTACTTTTGTTGAAATCAACTAAGTAAAGCTTATTCTTTAATTGATCCATAAAGACAATAGAGGAATCATCCCTTCTAAAGACTTCCACACCCTTATCCAAAAAGAGACAATTGTAGCCCATCTCACACAATTGAGAAACGGACAATAAATTATAACTCAACGAATCAACATGTAATACATTTGTAATTGAATGCTCAAGGGTTATAACAACTTTACTGAGACCAATCACATCCCCCTTTGAATTGTCTCTGAAGACAATATTTTCATTTGAGTGCTTCATCGGGGAATATGATGAGAACATACTACTTTCTCCGGTCATATGATTTGTACATCCACTATCAAGCACCTAACTTGATCCACCGGAGGAGTATGCCTACAAAACAAGTTTAGTTGCTAGATTTAGGTCCCCAATTTGACTTGGGGCCTTGCATGTTAGTCACAAGAATCTTAGGAACCCAAATTTAAGTATTCCTATATATGTTGGTTTCCTTTCAAACATATTTTGCAACCACTTTCCCACTGTTGTTGTTTTGGTTTCCTTTCCAACATATTTTGCAACCACTTTCCCACTGTTGTTGTTCCTCAAAACAAAGCATGATGTCAAACTTTGTCGAGGTGCATAAGTCTTTGGTTGATAGGAATACTTATTCTTGGTGGCCCACACTGATTCCTTAGGCTTCTAGAAAACATGTTTCTTCTGGTACACCTTCTTCTTGGGCTTAGTTTGATCAGGAATAGAATTGGTAGCCTTCCCATTTTTGTGGGGCGCGGCACTGCCGCCCTTCACTACGGCACTGCCACTCTAGGATGTTGCATTGCTGTGGTCTATGTAGGCTGATATGGACCAATTTTGCCCTTCCTCTTAAACTGCACACACTCATAGTTATTCACTATCCTTCTTCCATTTGTCTTGGCTCCTTTTGTGTCCAAGCCCATGCTTGATTGAGGGATGCCTTTCTTGCTTGAATTGTGGCCCTTTTGATTCATCATTCTTCTTGTCATTGGATTGGGTCTCACCCATCCACCCTTTTCCAATAATTTCATTGAGCCTAGCAATCTCCTTTCTCATAGCCTCCATGTTTGCAAGGTTAGTGGAATATGCATTCAAGTCAAGATTAAAACATTTTCCACAACCTTAACTAGTAGAGGGAGTAGAGGTTTCCTTTGTCTTAGTAAGATGTGAGTTGCTATCCCAAAGAATGCTATATTGTATCTCAAGTTCTTTGTGCTTTTCATCTAAGTCACAATACTTTTTCTTGAGAGCTTTATTTGCTTTCTTTGTGATAGCATGGTCCTCTTGCTCTTTGTCCAAGGCCTTGCGCAAGGATTCCATCTCACTTCTCTCTAATGCAAGAGCTTCTTTGCTCGCAATGTAGAGATCCTCTTGTTGGATAAGAGTCTCTTCTCTAGATTCTAGCTTGGCTTGGACACTCTATAAATCCTCTATTAGCTTAGTGATGAATAATTTGGCTTTTCCATCTAAATTTTTAGTTATCATGTTTATTTCTTCATCACTAGAGCTATCACTAATATCACTACTAGAGATATCACTAGGAGGTGGAGGAGATTTGTCCTTTGATTTGGATTTTACCTTCTCACCTTTTGCTATGAGACAAATGTGAGGGGAGTAGTAGTCATCATCGGACATGTCATTGAAGAGCCTTGGTGTAGGGGATGACTTGTGAATAGCAATAGTTGCAACCTTCTCATCCTCTTCACTTGTGCTCTCTTTAGTTGAGTCCCATTCATGCCTAATGTGAGCCTCTCCCATGTACTTCTTGCTCTTTCTATGGTCGGTCTTCTCCTCTTTCTTGTCCTTCTTGTATTTGTTATCCTTTATCTCATATGGACACTTGTCAATGAAGTGATTGGTGCTTCCACAATTGTAGCATGTCCTCTTTTTCTTGTTTGGAAAGCTTCTCTTCACTACCTTGTAGTCTTATTTCTTTAGCCCCTTGTGAAATCTCTTCATAAAGAGAGCAACATCATCAATCTTCCCATATTGATCATCATCATTTTCACTTTCACTTGAAGATGATGTGGTCTCTACTCTTTCTTGAACTTGCTTGCTTGCTTTGGGCTTGCTAGTTGAAGCATGTTGGTTGATCTTAGACTTGCTTGTAGAGCCTTGCTTGCTTGATTTGTTGGCCTTGAGAGCTACATCTTTGATCTTGATGCCCTCTAGCTTTGCTTGCAATTCTCCAAGTTTTTTCCTCTCATTTGCTTCTTCTCTTTGCATGTCAAAGGTTAAGATCCTCCCAAGTACATCATTGGGTGTGAAGTACTCAAACTTCTTCTTGTCTCTAATTAGAGTCACTACGGCCTCATTTCTAGGTGAATAAGCCTCCAACATAATATTGACAACTTTATGATCATCTAGCTCATCACAACCATAGCCTCTAATCTTGCCCTCCATTGTCATCAACCTATCGAACATCTCTTATGGCCCCTCTCCATTCAAGATTATAAACCGGTTGAGCTTTGACATCAACAAGTCAATTCTTGCCTTTCTCACTTTGTCAACCCCTTCATGTGCTAGGTGCAAAGTGTCCCATATTTGCTTAGCAACATCAACTCCAATCATTCTATTATACTCATCACCATCCAAGGCACTAAGCAACACACTTGTGGCTTGACCATTGAGGTGAATGATTCTCATCTCTTCTAGTGTTGGGTTCATGGGATCAACCGGTGGCTCAAATCCATTACAAACAATCTCCCAAATGCCAGGGTGAAGACCTATAAGATAGGCTCTCATCAAGTGCTTCCACTTGGCAAAGTTAGTCCCATTGAAATGAGGTAACTTGCTTGTGGGCACATTGATGAAAGACCTCCGATCATGGTTAGTCATAGGAATAGAAGAATAGTTAAAGGATATGGCGGCATATTTGTTGTTGTTGGCCTTGCCCTTTCCTTTCTTCTCCTTCTTGTTCCCCTTTGACACTTGGTATGACTCATCATCATCTCCACCTTTGGAACTACTTGATATGCTTGATGATGCACTTGTTGCCTTCTATTCTTTTTCCTTCTTCCTAGCTTCTTTTCTTTTTCTTCTTGCTTCTCTCTTGAGCCTTCTTTCTTCTTTCCTTTGCTTCTTCTCCTCTAACCGCTCCTCCTCCTTCTCTCTTGCTTCTCTTTTTAGCTTTCTTCCTTCCTTCCTTATTCTTCTCTCATTCTTATTGAGAGCTCCTTCGGCATTGGTAGCCTCAAGATGTGGTAGCGTGGTGTTGCTTGCTATCAACACACTCAGCTCGTTGCTGTCCGTGTTGACATCCACCTACTTCGTGCCACTAGTTCCTCCTCTAGGCTCCATACCTCATACAGTGAAGCGTATATGAGGTAACCTGCTCTGATACCACTATTAGGATCTCTAGTTGGCCTAGAGGGGGTGAATAGATCTGTCAAAACATATACTCAAACTTTTATCAAATTCACCCTGCGACACTGTCAGGCTAGAATAGCGGCACTGCCGCACCTACAGACAACTTTGAATCATAGTTCAAAATCCATGAACGAAAACATAGATCAGAGAAATTTCCTAGCTTACTACAGGTATGACAATCACATATCAAGAGCTAGAAGTGATAGGAACACCACATACAAGTAGATCGACTATAAACCCTAGAAATTACCTCAACCACAATATGTCATGCAAGTAATGTAAATCAAGCACAAGTGACACAATGATTTATCCCATGGTTTGGCTCACCACCAAGGATTGCCTACCTCCATGTTGTTGAGGTTAGCCACTAAGGCTTAGGGTTTTCCAACCCTTCCACATTCTCAAATCCAAAGACTTAACTCTTGAGATGAGGGGTGAGTTTACTAACTTCAAGAGATTATTACAAACCTCTTGAGGTTGCCACACAAGTTGGCAAGCTCCATGGGCGACGCTCTAGCCAGCTAGGAGCCAAACTCCAAGAGTAACAAACACAACCGCTGGCCAAAACATGAACCAAGTGCTCTTTAGAGTTGAGGAATCAATGGAGCTGCTCTCTAATCGAGTTTTGGACCCTTTTCCCTTAAAGATTGATGGGGAAATCAATGGATTTACTTGGGGGCTTGAGGTCAACAATGGAGGAAGAGAGAGAGAGAGAGCTCCTGCTCTATTTTTGGCATGCTGAAGTGAGGAAGAAGAGGTAGAGAGCCATTGGGGAGAAAGAAGAAGGGTATAAATACCCCCCAGCCCCCAACGGCCACTTAAGTCATGGCAGTGCCATGGCTCAAGTGCGGTAGTGTCACACTGCGGCGGTGCCTCTCTTAAAGTGCAACAGTGCCGCACCTGTCAAGATAGCAAGGGTAAGAGTGAATTTTGGGTTGTCTTGGCTATGAATCTGAGGATGTATGTGTATATTTGAGCACTTGGTAGCACATGTTAGCTTAAGCATTGTGTCCCCCTTTATAGTACGACTTTTCCTATACTCAAATTCAAAATGTAAAAGAATTTAAACCTCATTTGAGTTTGAAGCTATCTACATTTGCAATTAGGGGCTCCTTCATTTCGTGTAGCATCCTTGAACATGAATTCCCTGCTTGTCATCTCAATAAATCTCATTAGTTCTCTAATTGCATAGTAATTATCACTAAAATCCATAATTAGGGCTTGATTGCACTTTCAGGTAGCTATAGACCTAATTGGTTAGCGCATGAGCATCAGGAGGCTACCATGGACTAGGCCGAGGTGACGATTGGGGTGGAGGATGATGGAGGAGAGCTGGCTACGTGCAGCTGAGCCATGCGGTGGCGCACCACGGCGGCACGGTCATGTCAGCAATGATGGGGAGGCAGTAGCGGTTCTGCTGACGTGCGCATGGTGGAGAGGGAGGCAAGGCGAAGCTAGTGGTGCAAGTGAATTGGCTCGGGAGGGACGGTAGGAGGGCTGCCCTCGTCCATGGCCGGACGTAGCCTTAATGGCACGTCGGTGGAAAGGAGCCAAATTAGCGCTTGGCCGGGGCGTCATCATGGTTGTGCGGGGTTGGGCGGCGAGAAGACAGGAGGGCGAAGGTGTAGACGGGTGGAATTGAGTAGAGGTGACCGCTCTCTGGCTCGCACGTGGGCACGGCTCGACGGTGGCAAAGAGATGAGAAATAGAGAGAGAGTGGTGGGGTATGGCCGGTGGCTCGGCGTGTGCGCGCCTTGGCTAGATGTGGTTGGCACGACCATGGAGACCCACATCTAGGTGCTAGCAGACAGACACGCGCGTTCATGATCGACGTGGCCCGCGTGCCGCAGTGCCATCAATGACAAGGCGACGACGAGCCTAGCCACGTGCGTGTGGCAGAGGCAACATCACACTAGGCTGACAACGACGCAAAGATGCAGAGGGAGGCATGGACATGACAGCGAGGCGATGGCACCGATAGTGGCTACATCGCGGCACGAGGTGGGTCGGCAGTGCGGCAGCACGGTAGGGCCAGCGGCAACACCACCTGGTTGTGCAAGCAGCAGCAGTGGCTCCGCGCACCAGGAGCCAGCGGCGGCCAGGCCACAGCTAGGCCAGAGCAGCCGTGGCCAGCCCGCACGGTAGTGCACGTGCGCGCAGGACAGCCAGTGTGGCGACGCCGAGTGCCCGAGCGTGGTGACCACGCCCACGTGGCCAACCAGCCGAGACCGTGTCGTGCACGAGTTTTGAAGCGCCTATAAAAACAAAACAATTGCTTCTGGACCTTAACCATCTTCACCATGCTCAAGATGGCATATGAGGCTACCAAACCGAGCTAACACGTGACACCTTTTGTTAACCCGATTTTGCAAAATAAATTGCCAAACATGGCATTGTCTAACTATCAACATACTTGAAAATATTATAAGTCTTTTGAGCTGAATTTGATTCCAATTTGCATTTCTAGGCTATTAGAAATGTTGGCTAGCAATGTTATTTTTCTACAGCAAGTATTTCATTGTCATCTACAAAGTTCATATTCCAATCTTTATTTAAGCGCCACATATATGTTCTATATCATTTTTGTTCAATAAAAATTAGTTTTAAACCCTACTTGATATACATGAGCTATTGAATCAACTTTTGTTTAACATTTTTATTAGTCATTTTAGGTTACATGAAATTGATCTACACACTTTATCACATGCACTAACACATAAACATGATGCTCATGATATGTTTTAGTAAATAATTTAGGGTGTAACACCGAGGGTGTTACATATAGTCCTATTGGGGGATATGTGCATCATATTTGATAGTTGTTTCACATGCAGAGGAGATGCCAGATGAGCTTGACTTTGCCGCATAGCAAAATATGGGCTGTCATCAGTCTTTGCCTGACCATGTCTTGCAGCAGCACATCGTTTCAGGTTTTGCACTTGTGTGTCACTCCTGCTGGGGGATATTGACTTCATATTGGATGGCTGCTTCATTTCTGGAGGAGATGCATGATGAACCTGCCTTTGCTGCATAACAAAATATGATGTCCTCAATTTTTTTTTGACTATGACTTGCATCAGCACATCGTTTTAGGGCTTGCACTTATGTGTCACTCCTGCTGGGGGATACACAATTCAAATTGGACAAATGTTTTGTAGTTGAAGGAGATGACGCCTTGCTTGGCTACGGCACGACAAATCTTGACCTAACAAGTGGTGGCCTCTCTCTACTCAATAATGCCACTTCTTCAGAAGAGATGAACTTCACTTTAGCATTTCCAAATCTGTTCAGAGATTTGGGACTTATTTGAGGCACTACGTTGCTGTGACTGAGGTGCAACTTTGAAGTTTCCCTTTCGTTCATCATATCACGACCATGCCTTGGCTTTTGGAGCTCTGTTTGACCACCTTCACCATGATTGTAGAAGAACTTAGAGTAGCTGAGTAGAGTTTATTGATGATTAATTGTGAAAGTGAGATAGGTGATCAAAACCAGCAAAAAGATATTACCTTGACTAGGTTTTGGGCCCCCATTAGCATACTCTTGGCATTTGGCACAATACCATTCACGTGGAATATCAAATGTCAACACCTTCATACAATAACTTCAAACAGAAAACAGGAACACTTTCAGAGAGCTAAATAAAACTTTCCACATTCAAGAATAGAGCTAAATCACTTTCATTTTAAAAGATAATGGATTTACTGCAAAAAAAAACAAATTAAATGGAAATGACACATTGTAGAACAGCTAAGAAAGTTTTAGGCCTAATTAAAACACAAGTGTTTAGGATGAGAAAAAAAATTGATAAACAGAGAAGACATACTGGTTTTCGCAAATATTAAAAAAAAGAAAAAGAAAAAAGGTTCCTTATCACTATTAAACATTCAGATATCAGACATACAAATATTTTAAACAATTGAAAAATAGAGACATGTGCAAATTCAGGGCAGATGACCACACATATATGTACATTTTCCAAGTGCTTAAGATGTGAAAAATAATAAACGGATTGAAAACTATACAGGGCAGGCCAACAAATGAGTACATGTGTTCATAATCATTGCACCGAGCACACTATGCAATAAGCTGAGAGAGGCTACCACTGCCACATGTCCCACACACCACAATGTCCTACATGAAAAGGAAATATTGCATAGTCAAATACATAGCTTATTGTGTTAATCTAATTCTTTCATACATCATATGTATCTTTCAGACATAACCCTAAGCGAGGAAGAAATATACAACGCAATAAGAAAAGCAAAGTGAAAACACGTGATTTTGTCAAAGAAAATAGGCTCCCTTCGTCATCCAATGAAATTAAATCCCTTGAACAAATCAATCATATCATTACAATAAACCTACTTTAATTCAGATGCAGTGAACTGGCTGCACATAAACAAAGATACAAAATAACAGCTTACAGCTGAATATCCCGGCTTCAAATTACTACGGTTTCTTAAGTCAATTGTCGAACCATGGATTATCGGCAGAATATTTAGGGTAAATGGGCACTAACTCCATTATCAAGAATAATGCTGTTTTTAGAGGTTTCATAAGGTAAACTGCAGAGGATGCATTGATGAAAAAGTACAGGAATAGCTAGCCACAGTAGCACTCTTAACTCCCTCCGTCTAAAAAATAGTGTGATTCTTGTTTTTTAAGAAGTCAACTAATTTTAAATTTTGACGAAATCTATATAAAAAGTGGTAACATTTATGATACCAAATAAGTATCATTAGATTAATCATTAAATATATTTCTATAGTAAATCCATTTGGAGACATAAATATTGCTTCTATTTTCTATGAACCTAGTCAGACTTAGAAAATTTAACTTAGTATAAACCTAGCTGCATTCTTTTTTTGACAGAAGTAGTAGTAATTATCATAATTTTGGTCTATGGAAGAGACACTACCAGAAATAGTGGCTTTATCGTGTGCCACAGGCACGCGGCAAAGCCCACAAAACACTCGACAAACAGCAAACAACACACGACATCTACAGTGCCGGCAAACGTCTTTTTGCTGAGTGTTTTCTATCAGACACTCGGCAAATACTTTGCCGAGAGGTAAAACCGACGCTCGACAAAAAAAGTAACACGATGGCGTGGAGATGGTCACAACGCGTTTGCCGAGTGTCCTAGACTTGACACTCAGCAAACCTGCCATCTTTACCGAGTGTCAAATCCCGAGCACTCAGCAAACGTGAATTCTTTGCCGAGTGTCAAATACTAGACACTCGGCAAAGACTGGTCCAGAACATATAAATGTTGGCTTCTTTGCTGAGTGTCACAGCGCAGACACTCGCCAAAGAAACCATTTTAGTCCCAGAATGCACAGATTTTGGCCACGTGTCCTCTTTGCCGAGTGTTTTTACCCTGGCACTTGGCAAAATGTCTCTTTGCTGAGTGTAACACTTGGCAAAGCGACCATATATTCCCTATTTTTAGTGTTCGGTCATGTATAACGTACCCCACTCAAATAAACAATATAGTCATCACACATAGTTCACAATAAGCATCACAGGCAGTTCATATAGATATATCGACAACACATAAATGCAAATAAACTTCAAAATCACTAGTAGGTTTATTCACAACCACAAATAGTCACAAGTAGTCACAGGTAATACATAAATGCAAATACAAATAAAATCACAAGTAGTCACTTAGGCCATGAGTTCCACTGTGACCACGCTGGGTCATGAGGCTCATTCGATGTCGCCGATTAATTCTATACAAAGGAGAAGAGATTGCATGTGTGGGACAAGATTGAACAACACGTATGGTCTCTCTGCTGTCTAACTAGTATAACCCTTGTAACTATCAGCAATATCTTCTCAGTTGCATTGTGCTCTAGTATGATTGCTTAAGTACTAGTTGGTAACAAACATATAGCATTAGTCACTAAGTTTTTAGTGTCTAGGCATCTTTGCAAGATTAATTTTGCATAAACTAGAAATGGTGATTATAAGGTTGTAATGTGACTCATAGTGCCTGAAATAGTATTTGGAGCAGGTTGAGGAGGAAGGACTGGCATCGGTGGTGGAGGTTGACCGATTGTAGCGTAAACGCCCCTCATATATTCAAACATCTACAACCGATCTACCTCCATCCTTTGCCGCTCTACCTCCATCTCACCTCTAGCTCCTCCCGATGCCTCATTTCTTGTTCCAGCTAAGCCTATAATATTTCATCCTAATGTTATAATGCAATGCAAAAGTATATAAAAATCAATGAATGATGAATAAAATAGAATAATCTAGAGTGCGTTCATCTAGAACCGTGTAGATTCTGACCATGGGCGTATCACCAGGCTAGAACGAGTGCTCCGTGCTCGAATCTGGGAGAGAGTGGGAGTACTAGCCGTGTCGATTATGCCGTCGCCAATCCAGAACTGACCATGCTTCT
This sequence comes from Miscanthus floridulus, assembly GCF_019320115.1. Classification (NCBI taxonomy): domain Eukaryota; kingdom Viridiplantae; phylum Streptophyta; class Magnoliopsida; order Poales; family Poaceae; genus Miscanthus; species Miscanthus floridulus. Next base: position 213,198,014 of record NC_089587.1, on the reverse strand, counting down.
TGCCTCCTTTCGCTCTCATGACCACTTCTCCATCAAGGTCATGGGTGCTCGGATCGTACTCTAGGCCATGGACCACCCTTGCCATCGATGTGTATCCATCGAGGCGGCTGTGGATGGACTCATTGCTGTATGCCGAGGGCGGGTCCTCTAGGTTGTAGGCGACGTTGGTCGTTGTCTTGCCCTTGTGCGCCAAAGCATATGCCATGAACTGGGAGCAAGGCTCGCCACCATGTGCCACCGACTGAAAAAAGCAATAAGATTAGAAACTATGTAGAGTTGAGCATTAGAACAAATAAATGAATTCATGTACCTATCTAGCCACGTATTCTGAGAGGTTGAGGCTGCCTTGATGGTGTGGTGCACCCGGCATCAGCAAACGCTGCTCTCGATAAGCGTTGTGATTCTCCTCCCATGCGGGGTCACACCACCTGTCCACCATCCGGGCCCAGCATTGCAGATCATAGGCGCACCACCACGGAGACACCTATGTCATCAAGTATATGACATATAAGAAGATGAAATTAAGTGTAATTAATCTTAGAAAAAATAAGTATTAATGTTCTATATTTACCTTCTGGTATTGTTCCGAGGTCAGCCTCACGGTTCTTGCCTCACTTTTAGGGAGCCTCACTCTAAGAATTTCTACGTGGTATTGGATCATGGCCTAGATGTGCGCCTCATAGTGCATGTCTTTGATGAGTTTTTTGGAGGCTTTGTCAGCCACAACATCTGCCTTAGCCTCCTATCCCTCCTCGCATTTAAAGAAATCATGTATATAGATGCGATGTATCCAGTCATTATTTCAAGAATGTCCAATCAATACGATGTATTAAGCAAAGTAGTGCGAGAAAGACTTACCCAAAGCTCGACCTTGACATGCTGCGCCGTGTTGGCGAATACCCTACCATCCCGATCAGGGGCGTCGGGGACGGCGGCATAGTGGGCCCACATGTAGGCCGGCTCAATAGTTCCGTTGAACCGCACCAGGCTAGGGAACTTTTCCTTGATCAAAAGACCAAGGATGTTGTTCACATGGCGTGTGTGATCAACCCCACCGACCTTCCTCCAACTCCTGCCCAAGTGATCACCCCCACCGACCTTCCTCCAATCCCTGCTCAAATTCAATTTATATCAATTAAAATTCTATAATTGCACTTAATAAATTAAAATTATCAAATGGATCCAAAAAATTACCAAAATTACACATGAGTCAATTTATGTTCTCTATTGCCTATACAAAAAGTTTTGAAGTCAAACCCTAATTCGATCGTCACTTTGACACCAAATCTTACCGAATCCTTCTCAACGCTACGATTCTTCTCTGAGATACTTTGATTTGTAAACATCGTACATGATAGATGATGCAAAACTTTCTTAATGTTTTACCATAGCCTCCATATATGATATCATGAGATCTTAACAAATCTCATAATTTTCAGACTTTGTTTACTTTTTTTAGAATTTAAAAACCATTCGGCCACATGTTCGTAGTCGTGTTTCTTGAACAAGATGTTTGAATTTTTTTTTCATTTCTCGGATAAGACCTCGCACTAGACTCAATAACATGAATATCATCTTTCTACTCATTTTCTTCTATTATTTGAATCACCTGCGGTTTAAATTTGACTTATACCAAAAAAATCCTTAAAATGCAATAAATTAATTAAATATAGCAAACAGATCCAGAAATATATCAAATCCTAACTTGGAGTACCACATGTTGTATGTGGATAGTAGAAAAAGTTTCAAGGTTAAAAGAGAAAAAAAACTTATTATTTTATGCAGTTATAGCTCAAATTCAATTTATATCAATTAAAATTCTATAATTGCACTTAATAAATTAAAAATATCAAATAGATCAAAAAAATTACCAAAATTACACATAAATCAATCTATGTTCTCTATTGCCTATACCAAAAGTTTAGAAGTCAAACCCTAATTTGGCCGTCACTTTGACTCCAAATCTTACCGAATCCTTCTCAACGCTACGATTCTTCTTCTGAGATACTTCGATTTATAAACATCGTAAATGACTGATTATGCGAAACATTCACAATTTTTTACCATAGCCTCCACGTATAATATCATGAGATCTTGATAAATCTCATGATTTTTAGACTTCATTTGCTTTTTTTAGAATGTAAAAACCATTCGGCCACACGTTCGTGGTCGTGTTTCTTAAACAAGATGTTCAAAATTTCTTTTCATTTCTTGGATAAGACCTCACACTGGACTAAATAACATGAATATCATTTTTCTACTCATTTTATTCTATTATTTGAATCACGAGCGGTTTAAATTTGACTTATACCAAAAAAATCTTTGAAATGCAATAAATTAATTAAATATAGCAAATAGATCCAGAAATATACCAAATCCTAACATGGAGTACCACATGTTGTATGTGGATAGTATAAAAAGTTTCAAGGTCAGAAGAGAAAAAGAATTTATTATTTTATATAGCTATAGCTCAAATTCAATTTATATCAATTAAAATTCTATAATTGCACTTAATAAATTAAAATTATCAAACAGATCCAAAAAATTACAAAAATTACACATAAATCAATCTATATTCTCTATTGTCTATACAAAAAGTTTTGAAGTTAAACCCCTATTCGACCGTCACATTGACTCTAAATCTTACCGAGTCCTTCTCAATGCTACGATTCTTCTTCTAAGATACTTCGGTTTATAAACATCGTACATGACAGATTGAGCGAAACATTCTCAATTTTTTTACCACAGCCTCCACATATGATACCATGAGATCTTGGCAAATCATATGATTTACAAACTTCGTTTGCTTTTTTTAGAATTTAAAAATCATTCGGCCACAAGTTCGTGGTCGTGTTTCCTGAACAAGATGTTCAAAATTTCTTTTCATTTCTAGGATAAGATCTCACACTAGACTCAATAACATGAATATCATTTTTCTACTCATTTTATTTTATTATTTGAATCACCTGAGGTTCAAAATTGACTTATACCAAAAAATTCCTTGAAATGCAATAAATTAATTAAATATAGCAAACAGTTCCAGAAATATACCAAATCCTAACATGGAGTACCACATGTTGTATGTGAAGAGTAGAAAAAGTTTCAAGGTCAGGAGAGAAAAAAACTTATTATTTTATGCAGTTATAGCTCAAATTCAATTTATATCAATTAAAATTCTATAATTGCACTTAATAAATTAAAATTATCAAATGGAACAAAAAATTACCAAAATTACACATAAATCAATCTATGTTCTCTATTGCCTATACAAAAAGTTTTGAAGTCAAACCCCAATTCGATCGTCACTTTGACTCTAAATCTTACCGAATCCTTCTCAACGCTACGATTCTTCTTCTAAGATATTTTGGTTTGTAAACATCATACATGATAGATTATGCAAAACATTCTCAATTTTTTATCATAGCCTCCATGTATAATATCATGAGATCGTGACAAATCTCATAATTTTCAGACTTCGTTTGCTTTTTTTAGAATTTAAAAACCATTTGGCCACACGTTCGTGGTCGTGTTTCCTGAACAAGATGTTCAAAATTTCTTTTCATTTCCCAAATAAGACCTCACACTGGACTCAATAACATTAATATCATTTTTTACTCATTTTATTCTATTATTTGAATCACTTGCGGTTCAAATTTGACTTATACTAAAAAATTCCTTGAAATGCAATAAATTAATTAAATATAGCAAACAGATCTAGAAATATACCAAATCTTAACATGGAGTACCACATGTTGTATGTAGAGAGTAGAAAAAATTTCAAGGCTAGAGTGAAAAAAACTTATTTATTTGTCGAGTGAAAAAAAAAACACTCGGCAAACTTATTTCTTTGCCGAGTGCTAGAAAAAAAACACTCGGCAAACTTATTTTTTTGCCGAGTGCCACTAACGGACACTCGGTAAACTCCTAACGGCCGACACACTAACTGACGGATGTCCACATGGCGGTTTTTTGCCGAGTGTCTCTGTTTTGCCGAGTGTTTTTTCTTAGTCTGTCGAGTGTTTTTTCAGCACTGGGTAAAGAGTTTGTTTATCGAGTGCCATTATTTTGCCGAGTGTATTTTTTGCAGCACTCGACAAAGAGCTTGTTTACTGAGTGCCCAATAGAATGCACTCGACAAATATTTTTGCACTCGACAAATCTGTTGTTTCCGGTAGTGAGACTATTGACCAACAGAACCTTATGGGAGGAAAATCAAATTGATTGAGCATGACTGTGGTGAAGCTTTGAGCCTTTGCTATCCCTGCCTTAAAAATGTTAATCAAAAGTTTCCTAAAAAAGAATGGGAACTTGCTCCGATAACAACTAATCCACTTGCAATTACTGGCCATTAACAGGATGGTAGATTCAAGAAAACAAACCTAAGCACTGAATTACTAAAAGTGAATGCAATAAGCAAGATTGGAATAGTTCATGTTTCTCTAAGACTCTAACAAGAATTGGATCAATAATAACAAAGAAGCCGGTAAGATTAATTTGAGGGCTGCTTCAAATTACCGATCATTAATAGGACAATACATAACACCAACTAGACTAATCGCACGGTAGATCACACCAGTAATAATCCTATAAAGATGGGAAAGAAGTCAAAAAGACATGAAAAAGGAGGCAACCAACTCGTGACAAAGCGTGATGGGCGTGAAAAGATGTGGTTTCTGAGTCATTCCATACACAAAATGCTTAGGCGTTAGAATGAATCCAAGAAGGCGAGTCCGCGAGTTGGATTTTGCATCAACACAGATCGAGAGAGCAAGAATGCAAAGGTTGCAGCCTTCCAAACCCTAACCATACCGTACCGCGATCACATCACAGGAGGGCCAAGAAGCGCCGCGCGACCGACCGCAATGCTCGAGCCCACTCTAAGAAAGCGACATCCTAGGGTTTTTTCCCACCATGATGACAACAAGACGCAACCTGTTGATACCTAGCGGTGAAAAGAACCATAGAGTTTTCCTAGAAAAAGGAAGATGAGAGAGAAGGGCTTGGGCAAGAAATGCAGTGTGGAGAAAAGCACCGCTAGAGTAGTTTCACCGTCGACCAGGTGAGAATAGACAAGAGATGTCGTGATTGGAGAGAGGGGGCAATTGTGAATTTGTGATTGATAGGGTAGGCCATCAGGGAAGAGGAGCAGGAGCAGAAAGGCTCGCAACTCGCAACAGAGGGAGGCCGTGAGGGACAAGGAGGGACGGAAAACCCCATTCCCATGCACCGATCCTACCAATTTCGCCGCATTTCGAAACTTCGCACAAAACCTAGCCTGAACCCATCACGAGATCTCAGCGATTACCTCTATGATGACGGAGACTGCATCATTCTTGACCAAGCTCGTGGCATTAGGGCCACCCACCATCTCTTCTAGGACTAAACTCCACCGCCGGTGTGGCCTCACCGAGCCCGAGATACGTCCCCCGCTTCTACCCGCACCTTAGGGATTAGGTGGAGGTCGAAGACAAGCCGTGATGCGGAAGCACGAGGCAGCTGCGCCCTGTGGCAGCGGCGATGAGCTATGACACGAGAGGAGATTGGACAAGGATGCGAGGGGACGGAACGAAATTCCTATGCACTTGGCTCCAGTGCAGTGAGCGACTACCACGTGGGCCTAATGCTAGTCCTAGTAGTTGACAGGACTTGAATCACTGAAGACTGGACTACAACCACCAGTAGACACGCAAGTGACTCAACTCCAGTCTCCAGGTGTCAAATGTAGGGTAGATCCATCTGGAACGACCGTGTCTTTTTATTTTAGGGCCTTTTTGTTGGAACCGAGGAATTTCACTGAATTTTGGCAGGAATCAGTTCAATTTCATGGCATAGGAACATTGAAAATTTTCCACAATTTAGATAGGATCTTACTAGGTTTTGTTCATCAGGGGCTAAAAATTCCAATTAAAAAGAGTATAAAAACATAGTGCTTTCGGATCACCAAATACTATAATCTACTCCTTCTCTCCCAAAATAAGTGTCGCTATGAATTCCATGTGGAACAAATTTTCAAGTTTAACTAGGTTTAGAGAAAATATTAGCAACATTTGTATATTCAAATAAGTTTATTATGAAAATATATTCAATGATTAATCTAATGATACTTATTGTGCATCATAAATATGAGCATTTTTTTCTATATATTTGGTCAAATTTAAAGTTTTTTTACTCCTCAGGAGATGAGAATGACATTTGTTATGGGACGGGGGGAGTACTTGATGTCTTGATCTTAACACCATGTTGTTTTGAGCCACATTAAGATTATCTAAGCATGAAAGGAGTATTACAATCATAGATTTCAAATCAAATTAAAGAAAGCAAGCGATCATGTAGTCAAGTTCATTACAACTTCCCTTCAAATTATTTGATCCACGCGACCCTATCGTCTTTGATCCATGCACAAGTACAAATGCATTGCTCCCTCCATCCCAAAAAGAATGTAAATCTCGTTTCTTGATGAGTCAAAGAATATTTAAGTTTGACTAATTTTATAGAATCTCCGGTTAGGTTTATTGTGAAACTATATTCCATGACTAATCCAATGATACTTATTACATATCATAACATTAATATCTTTTTATTTGTATTTGGTCAAAAATAAGAATCTTTCTCCTCGGGAAGCGAGGGTTACATTCTTTTTGAGACGGAGGTAGTACATTTTTTTCTCATTAAGCAACATCCTTATAGTATTTTTTTCGTGTACACCATGAGATCATTCTTCCTCAGTGTTCTCATTGCCCTAGACATCACGCTTCATCGATGCAGTTTTTTGAATCTAAGAAGTGCTACAATTCGCATCAATGAACTTTATTTAATCAATATAAGTAAAAATTTGTAAGAGTCATTTGATCTTTACACATCGGATTATACAAATATACGCATACCTTCTTGGAATGTTAGTACTTAATAGTTGTACATGATCAATCATTACCACTAGCTCCACATATGGTTACTTTCAAGCCTTGCTCCTTGCGCTTGCGTGACAACATACCGGCACTCACAGGATTACTCCTTGGGTTACTACGTATAAAAGACCAAGAACCACGAGAGATTTCGTAATTACAACACCAAAATTCCAGCTAATAATATTATGACCCCCTCCTCTTTTTCTTATGACCTTAAGTTATATACCACATGTGAGTTAATTATTTCCAACAATTCACAACATTGTGCAGGGGAAAGGATATTTATGCAAGTGTCTTATTGCATAGGGTGGAAAATTCTCAAGTTCTAAATTAAAACAAACTACATTTTGATAGGTTTTTCTCATATGAGTTTACCTCATCGTCAAGTCCTTAGGTATCTTAGTCTAATTATCACTATCATATTATGGATGATATGTTTTTCTCATATGAGTTTACGATGAACAATAAATCTATAATATGCTGTCTCATTTATCATTATTTTTGTTACCAGATTTTTAAGGAGTTTAATAGCATATCAATAATATTATTACCTCACCTATAAGTTTTTGGAGGATTCCAAACATCTAATTGATCACAAGATTAGATTCGATCTAGGGGGAGTGTCAAGCTCCAAATCAACAATGGTGACCTCATCCAATAGTTTGTCCACGGATTGGTGACGAGGCTTTGTCATCGTCACTGATGTTCGATAGGGATGCCTCCGAACGGTCATGCATGTTCTTCATGTCTCTTCTCCATGTGTAAATAATATAATATTCCCTCCGTTCCAAACTATAAGTCGTTTTAGTTTTTCTAGACAGGATGTATATTTAGACGCATAGAAAAATCTATGAACCTAGAAAAGTCAGAACAACTTATAATTTGGAGTGGACTTGGAATGGAGGGAGTTTCTAACAAACAAGATCAAAGACACTCTCTCTTATTCTTGTGTTCAGTCTATGTCTCTAGTTTACGTTCACTCTGATTCCAAACAAGATAGTCTAATAGTAATTGTCGGTTGAATACACTGTCACTTGATAAATATTCCCTCAATTTCAAAATAGTTTGTTTTGGAAAACTTTGTAATGCACTTAGATGTACACTAAGTCTAGATATACAGTAAAAAGTAGTGTATCAAGAAAAGCCAAAACGGCTTATAATTAGCAAACAAGATCAATAAAGCAATCGGTCTCTCCTTCTCTATAATTCTTATGTTCAATCTCGTTTACATTCGAGGACTTGATTATGAGATAGTCCTAATTAGTAATTGTCGTCTGAACAATGTCACGTGAACCTTTTACATTGTATTGCCCTTACATATACTAGTCACTTGAACCTTTTAGATTGTATATAGCCCTTAATCATATTATTGTCGCACAGCCACTGATTCATATACATGAAACACGAACATACCAGAGATACCGAAAAAGTCCTGTAGAGATTGCCATGTTCCATCTTCGCAAATCGCAATGAGGGCGAAGATGGAGACAACCAATTTACCATGTTCCACGCGGAGATAAACTGATGTTGAAGATCATGTATAATGCCATATTCCATGCTGAGACCAACTTCCGTTGAAGATTACTAGCTACTCTCTTCACCATTCGGCAACTAGAGCATTCTTTATCATTTACAAGGCGCTATATATATACACACACACGGAGCTACAAAATTTCTTGTCCCAATTCGAAGGTGGCGCTCAATGCACCATCCTCAGGCTGGGCATCTGGTGCAGCGAGCTGCTACCGATGGATCCGAGCTTGAACACCTCCTCGAAGCATCCTACGGAGGGCACTCGCGGCGGAGGCACCGCCACCGGCAGCGTCTCCGCGGGTGCCGCCGCCGCGTCGTCCTCTACGTCGCGCACGCCCTCTCCTGCAGCCGGCGTGGCCGCGTCGTCGTCCGCCTGATGTGCAACGTTAATCCTGATGCCATCTTCCGGCGCAGCGGCCGTCAGCTCCCGAAGCGGCGGCGGCGGCGGCACCATTGGAGGATCGTCCTCGTGCTCGACGGGGCGGTCGCGGCGGCGGCGGGCGCGGATGCACTCCGGCCGCACGACGGGCACTATCCGGATGACGAGCCTCCCGTCGTCGGTGCACGTCCGCCTGAGCGCGCCGCGGGCGACCAGCGACGGGATGGGCGGGGGCAGCCGGCGCCGCGGGCACCGCCGCCCGTACGACACCCAGAATCCATCCAGCTCATCTTCCTCTTCCGTTCTCGCCTCTTCCCTATCCTTTGCTTCCATATTATCATCCTCCTTTGCTGTCTCGAGATCCTCGCCGTGCCCAAGGCTGGTTCCGTCGTCGCGTCTCTCTTTGACGTCCTCACGATGGCCGCAGCCGTGCGCGGCGACGGCCGCTCGCGTCACGACGCATCCTCCGCGGATGCCGGCGGCGGCGTTGGCGTCGGGCACGACGAGAAGGGAGCGGAGGCCGGAGATCGGGGCGCTGAATTTCTCGGCGGAGTGGGGCGCGAACAGCAGCATCATCGGGCGGATCGATCGGATAATGTAATCTGATCGGATGGGGGCGATGACTGGTGGATGGATATATAGCGCGCCGAAGCCGATCGGTCGGTGGGGCGGGCGAGGAGAAGAGAGCCCGCGTCGAGCGCGTGTTGTTCCGAGGGGGTGGGAGGGGGGAGATCGGCGCGCGTTTTATACGCTCTTCTATCTCCGGGAAGGCAGGAAGTCGCGGGCGCCCGAGCGTCCGTGACGAGACGAGACGCCTCGCCGCGCGCTCCCTTTGCCAAAACGCCCGTGCATGCGCCCGGCCAATTAATAGCCCGCCCGGCCGGGGCCGTCCCTCCGTCGTTTCGCACCTGCCCGAGTCTCGATCGCTCGGACCACGTTGGGCTGGATGGATCGCCAATTTTTCTAGTGGAACGGAAAGCCAAGCGGCATGGGCGCGTGGAAGGAGCCCGTGGAGCCGCGGCCTCGTACGGATAACGCCGTGTCATCATCGGTTGTGGTCAGCAGCCGTTGGATCAGATGGGATCGGAGTCGGATGGGATCCCTGGGCTGCCCTGGAATCGCCGCGCGTTACGTGGGCGGGCGTGGCAGCTGGAAGCTGGAAGCTGGAAGGATACGATGATGTTGATCCGCCCGTGCGGCCGGTGTGGGCGTGTGGCGGTGTCCAACTGTCCGTCTCAAAAGGATCGGCTTCATCCGCCAGAGCCAGACCGACCAAAGTCGGCGCCCTCGTATATGAACGAGACTGCAGGCTTGGATACTGAAACCGTGAAACGCGTACAGCTCTGAATGAGAGGGGGCTCCTGACAGGCGGCTGGGTCACGGGCTACGAGTCAACCAACGGCCGGGGTCGCGCCAGGTGCGCTCTGTTCTTCGCTTTCGTCTGATCGCCGGCCTGGTTGCAGAAAACCACCGCAACTTGATTTTTTTATTTTAATATAAAAAATACTAAATTACTAAAAAAACATGTCCTAAATTAACGTTCCTCGATACTATTTCAGCAGTACTTTTTAGTAAACGAACAATATTTTTTCTCTCACAGCAAATCAGCATAAACCAAAATTCAGCGAAACAAATAGGGCCTAAATTTCTGGTAACTAGTAGTTCATGGCATGACATGTGGTTCAACTCAAACGCCACTGTGTGTTGGACGCGACTAGAGTTGCTACTTAGAGCATCTGTGGTAGTGCATTGGTGATTTTTTTTTTAATTTTAACACTTTTTGAAAACTAATTTTAAATCTAACGCTCTTTGTTTTTTTTAACTAACGCTTTTGGCCGCGTCTATTACCATGGCGTGGCTAAATGCCTGTGCCACGCCATGCATAATGGCGCGGTAGGGAGCTGACGTGGCGACGACCGGTATTGCTGACCGATGACGTGGCAGGGCTTGCCGTATCACCATGCATGGCGCGGCGGTACCTGGATGGTTTAATCGGAACTTTCCGCGTCGATAATGGGAGTTGCTCTAGATATTGCTTGACGTAAAACCAATAGTGGATTTATTTCTGTCTTTTGTTTAATCTTTTTTACGGCCGAATAGAGAATTTGATAAGTCAATGATTTTTTCATAATACGGTTAACCACCATGTTAACTAAACGACTATGAAAAATTGGATCGGATTGAAACGAATATTTTTTTAAGGGAAAAACTTATTTTTTTGGCTCCGTATTGTAGGATCGGTAGCGACGCGACCATGGACCCTGGCGTCGAGATACCCCGGGACTATCGGGTTCTGACCTAGTTGCTACTTAATCTCGTCTGCAGTGATGCCGCGACGCATTGAAATAAATATGAAGCAAATAAATAAAGTCCGTGCGTAAGTTGACAAACTGTCACATAACATTTTCATTGGTTTGACATAAGTTCGACATAACATAACCAACTAAGCCTGCAAGTTTTGGACGCAAATATTAGTTCGACCTAACAAACTAAGACTCAGGAGTGTAAGGATCCCTCGGACGCCTCTGTCTCTTCGGATTTATTGACCACACATTGGGAGTGTAGCCAACGTCGGTGTGGTCGCGTCGCCGGTGCGTACAGCTCGTACCCTGCAAGTATACGATATGCACGATTATTTAGAATTCTTTATGATCGTTAGTTCATGTAGCCTACGTATTTAAAGAAACTACCTTTGTTAGTACCTGTGAGGCTCCTTAGGTACCAAGCGGGGCACCACCTAGCTGAGACATGCCGATCTCGTCCTACGGCCAATCGTCCCACTGGTCATGCTGTCTGTGGAAGCCCAGGGGTCGTCGTCGTCATCGTCGTCGTCGTCCTCGGTTGCAGGGTCCTTCCCAGCGCTATGATGTGGTGGTGTACGTACCACGGAAGTGGCACCTGTCACCAGCTGAGAAGAGCTGGCTGATGTCCTCAAAGAGGCTGAAGACGTGTCACCCAACCGCGCCGGGAGTGGCAGTTCCTCATAAGGAGTGTCCATGCAGCTCAGCTTTGGAGCTAACTTCCTGCAGCTCTTCTTCACCTTTTGCATAAATAGACGTTAAAGTTAGTGCATTTTCTAAACGCATATACACTAAAAAAACATTTTCGAAATGGACTAGTTTATGTTTACCTCCACAAAAGCATCGAGAACGTCTGGCCTCTGCCCTCTAGACTCGTGAAGCCGGAACGCTGCTTTGTTGGACAGCCTCGACAATTGTGTTGCCTAGATACAGAAATGCGGTTGAATAATTTTAGTATACATACTTAATATCAAATGGATAACAAATTGTACCATTCAAGTATCTTACCACGTATCTTTGTAGCGGGGCTCTTTGTAGCTGTGTGTCCTCTCTAGTGGCATCTTCGATCACATCTTCGATCATATCTTCCTCTGAGTCCTCGTCAATCGTCTTCTCAGTGTATAGGGGCTTGATATGTGTCCTCATAGACCTGTGAAGCCAGCGTAGGTACTCGTCGAAGGTGTGCTGGTCGTGTGGAGGACCCGCATGGACCGGCTGTCGTTCCCTGGTCTCCCACAAGTGGATGTGCGCGTTGTGTGTCACGCGTCAATCCTTGGTCTTATACCTCTTTCTACGGTCATACCTGTAATAAAACGATGTTAGTTGTACCACACACACCTATGAATTGTAGCTTTGTTATTAATCGATAACGCACTCATGCAATCCTTGGTTGGTGGAGTAAAGCGGTGACGGACAGCCTGTCATTCTTCCAAACTATCTACAAACCCTGACGGGCAAGTGAATCTCGACCACATGAAAGAAAATAAGTGGGACATTGTAGCGATACTCCTCTGACTCATCTCTAGTGACATGACTGAGATAGTACTGGAGCTCCAGAGCATCCCAAGGACACCAATGCACCTGAACATTTCGTAATTGAGTTAGGTTGTGATATAGTGTACATCAAAGAAGACACAGGTATGATAGTAAAGAGAGCGTAACCTGGTGCTGTGTCAGGACATCGATACCGTCCGTGTACTCCCTGTACTTGCGCCTCGCATTCCCTCTAACTAACTTTGATTCCATCCAGATAAACAGAGCTGTAGGGAGTGTATCCTGCTCGTTCCATTGCTGCATTGAACAGGATAATAAATTAGCCATTAATAAACTCATCATATGTAACCATATCAAAGAATATAATGAACCAAAGTACTTACCGGTAAACCAATATTAAGAGGCCTTTCAACGGGCCATCGTTCCCAACACCAAACCTAGAGTAGGTACGAGCAACCCCCAAGGTTCACATGCCCTAAGGTGCGACGACAGGCAACGCATAGCTGTCGATACATCTATGCCAAGACTACGCTGCCTCAGCTATACGCCGCTATGTTCTCCCACGGCTGGCGTAGTATGTCAAGAAAAATCCAGCTGATGGTGTTGCCCGAAACATCTAGGAAGAGAAAAGCACCAAGAAAATGCCAAAGCCACACTTGAGCGAACCTGTCGATCTGAGCCTCCTTAGCCTATGGGTCCAAGTAATCAAAGTGTTTCGTGATCTAGGACAACAAAACACCAGAACTTTTCCTAAAATTGACTAAAGAAAATGAGACCCGATGGCTGCAGGAAAGCAATACAAGTATTAAATAGCCTTGAATTTCTCACTTATTTTTCTTGGAAGTCTTGTCGTCCGATGGAAGAAAGCCAGTAAACTGAGCCACCAACTCCCTCCAATGATCGTTGTCAACTATCCCTGTCACTGGAAGTCCTCCCAACCGAAGGCCAAAAATAGCCTTCACATCCTACATGGTCAAGGTCATCTCGCCACAAGGTAGGTGGAACATGTGGGTCTCAGGCCTCTACCTGTTATAAGAATAGAATGACTGTTAGTTGCCTCAAATTTGTTATAAGAATGTTTACGTACAAATAAGGCACTCGCACCTGTCTACAGTTGCAGTAAGTAGTGCTAGGTCAAGGGGCGGAAGACCGTAGTTGACAACACGAAAAAGCTTGAGGAAGCTGGCACGCCTTATGTATGGCACGTAACGCTCGTCCCACTGGTGTTCCCTGGTGTGCGTGTGGGGCCTCAAAGGAGGCAAGGCCACCTCTGCGTTGTTGTCACTCAAGATGTGTGCTCGGTGCTGGTCATCATACTCCACCTCAAGAATGGGGTACAACAGGACTACGTGGGAGGGGCCATCCTGTTTCAAATTGATAAACAAAGGGTTAGAGTATTCAAATTAACATTATGTAGCATTGCGAAATTTGAACTACTTGTTATGCAATACGAACACAATATGAAAGCACATGTATATATTCAAAGTAACATTAACAGACATATTAAACAACTTAACTAGGAATATAAGCATTTGACGAAACTTCATTAAGTTATCAAAATCGACGTATCACGCACTAGTAAGTACCAACATTTGAAAACTAGTATCTATACCCAAAATCCCTAACTAAATAACTAACTATAAACTAAATAATAAATACCTAATCAATCCCTAAACCCAAAATCCAAACTATACTACAACACACAACCTCAAACCTAAAAACTACCTACCTAAATCACAAACAAATAACTAACCTAACTATACTAAATCACTAACTATCCTAAATAACTATCATAAATCAATAACAATCATAAAACCCTAACTATCCTAAATCACTAACTATCCTAAATCACTAATTATCATAAATCAATAATAATCAAAATAAAATGAAATCGAGAGGGGTGCCTTGATAGGAGTGGACGGCCTTAACGCGCCGGCGTTTGTGGCGTGGACGTGGGTGGGCGAGCAGGTGCGACCAGAGTGGGCGGCGCGTGTGTGGGCGGCCGTCTAGGTGCGCAGGCGGCGGGCCACGTGGGGGCGCTGTGGCGGCGGGGCACGGCGTGCGTGTGGGCGGGGGGCTCACTCGTGATATTTATGTGCCCCTAATGCGCCATGCTCCATGGCGTGGCACTGTCGCGCCAAGATGGGTGGCGCGGCAGGCCCTGCCACGTCAACTGTGACCCTTTCTGGTTATCGCCACATCAGCTCCCTGCCGCGCCACTATGCATGGCACGACACAAGCATTTGGCCGCGCTATGGTAATATGCGCAGCCAAAAGTGTTAGTTTAAAAAAACTGAGTGTTAGATTTAAAATTGGTTTTTAAAAAGTGTTAAAATTTTAAAAAAAAATCGCATTGGTCGAGGATAGAGGTAACCATGTTATCATTCGGTCAAAAGAAATGTAACCACATGGCTCTATTCGTTTGAACTTATCAAGCTAGCTTATGAACCATGGAACAATTTTCGCTAAAATTGGCTTATGATGATGCTTATGCTATTTTTTTGTGAGAGAAAAACATAGTTCGTTCACTAAAAAATACTGCTAAAGCAGTTTAAGTGAACAGGGTTCTCTCACAACAAATCAGCTTTAGTCGGTTTATTAGCCGCAGAAACCATCAGTTGAAGAGCTCCGAAGACCGAATCGGTGGCTAGTGGTCACCAAGACCGAATCACTTGATAGCAAGATGTTATGAACTAAGGCCTCGTTAGGATCTTTGGAATTGAATTCATTTTAATAATCCTAATTTAGACATATATTAATTAAGCTAATATGGTTGTATATGTATTGTATTTGTATATTATTGTTGGTTATACGAGAGAGGTACTTATGTGTTGCATTTCTGTCATAGGAAAGCGAGTTGAAGAGCGTGTTATAAGTTGCAAAGTAGAAATATACAATGGTGATTATAGAATCAATTTTCATCTTCCACCCTATGAATTTGAGATCGGCTTATATGTGAACTTTGGAAAGTGGTGGAACTGTCAAATTCCAAGTCAAATAGCTTAATTTATTAAGTAGATTTCAATTCTCTAAATGAAAAGATCCAAACGACCCCTAAAGAGTAATATTTAGTAGTTATGCTTTATGCCCAATACTCTGTGTAAATGATGATTGATTATTGCTTGTACAACGCAACAACCCACGAATAATAAACTAATTAATTGGTTATTCCTTTTTTTGAAATAATTATTTGGTTATTCCTTAGTGTTTACCTTCGTCTAGTTGCTGAGAGACTATACAATGTTCAGTGATATGTTAGACGGTATGGTAACCTTATATACATTAATAAGAAATAGTTGAAATGCTTGATAATGATAACATCATCGTGAAGTCACGTCGAGTTAACTCTAAAGTAATAATAGGTTTGTTTTATATGATGAATAGTGCCTTTTGGTGCGATATTTTTTTCAACTTTCAATATTTATATTAAAGGGCCCTAATTTTAGTTTCGTTCCATGCCACTAAACACTAGGACCAGACCTGGTAGGAAGAAGCAGGATGGACGATGTTGTGGCGGTTGCATATAGCCTATATGCACTACAGCCTACAGTTGATGGCGCGACTTAGTCTACCACGTCTCCACGTGTTTGGTTCCGTCTTGAGAGCCAATGTGGCATCTCGAGTGAAGTGGACCATGATGCCTAAGAGGGGGTGAATTAGGCAACTTAAAATTCTAACTCTAAACCATGGTCTCTTTTTCTAACTCTAGCAAAACTTATGTAATAGACAACCTATCTAAATGTGCAACTACGGTTTTGCTAGTGTGTTGCTATCTCTACCGCAAAAGAAGTAATGTAATCAATGTAAATGCAAAAGCTAAAGAGCAAGGTAGAGATATGCAAACTCCTGTCGATGACTTCGGTATTTTTATCGAGGTATCGAGAAGCGCGCAAGCTTCTCCCTAGTCCTTGTTGGAGCCCCTCGTAAGGAATCCCTTGCAAAGGCCAAACTCCCAGTCGGGTAACTCCGTGGATAGCCTCAGGCCTTCCCCACGCGCAAGTGGGTCTCCGACGTGCCTTTCGGCAAGCCTCTCCCGGATGCTCCCCGCCGTCTTCACTATCAAGCTTCCGACTGAAACACCGCGAGCCTTGTTTCCTCTGGTACACGGTGGCGGCCACACCACAAATGCGGTTGGTGTGATCTCGCAAGACTACAAGCCCCTCTGATGTACAACACTGGTGCGCACAAGCATCGAGTGGTAAGAGGTATGCAAACCTCACTAAACACTAGATCTAAACCTAGAGCAAGCGCATAAACGGTGATCTAATCAACCTAAGCACTTCGCAAAGCACCTACGCTAATCACCTAATAAAACACTAAGCACTATGCAAGTGGAGATCACTAAAATAGTGTATCAACACCCTTGGTATGTTTTCTCAGCTTCACTCATCTCATTTGGCTGGTTGGGGGTTGTATTTATAAACCCCACTGAGAAAGTAGCCGTTGGGGACGAAGTCCTACTTTTCTGCTACTGACCGAACGCTGGATTCGTCTTGATCGGACACATCCGGTTGTCCCAACCGTTGGAGCCACGAACAACTGATCGGACACTGCCAGCGTCCGGTCACTTGCCATCGGACGCGTCTGGTCGTAAGTTCACCGCTCTAGAACCTCTCTGTACTTGATCGGACGCTGCTGTCCTACGTCTGGTTGGTTTGCCGCCAGCATCTAGCCACTTGCTGAGTGTGTTGTCGGACTGATGAACAGTGCCATCGGTGCATCCGGTTGATTCACTTGTTCAGCGTCCGATCACTGCTGCTGATGCCTGCTGTTGCCGAGCCACTGATCGAAGCGTCCAGTCACTTTCTTCCAGCGTCCGGTCAACTCTGTGAGCTCATTTCTTTGATATCATGCGTGCGGCTTGGTTCCTATCTTCGTGCTTGGACTTTGCTTGATATCTTGGGTCTTCTCTTGTGCTCCTAAGGTCTTGCTTAAGGTGTTGATCATCGGATCATCACGTCACCTTCGTCCAAGTCATGTCTTGCATTAGTAGCATAAGGGAGGGTCAAACTTTGTGATCCTTTATGTGTAGAGTGAAATAGATCACAAAATTTGACTCTACATTATATAGATTAAGCTCCCCCTAAATATATGCATACATATGGTAGAAGGCTAAGCATATGCATAATTGTCAAATTATTGCACAAGGGAATTTAATCTATATAATGCATGGAGAAAGCATATAAATATCAAAATGAAATCAACATAACGATATCGGTTTAGAAATATCACATGTGGAAACCAATTTGAATTCTACCACTTGCAATAGGTGGTGAATATTTGAAGTATGATGCTTAACTCCGGGGACTCCATTTTCCTTGCAATGAGACTACTACACATGATAAACTTGAAAAATATGTTAGTCTCAAAGCATCCAACTTGTAGAGTAACCTCCCCCTAAATTTGTGCACATGAGTATAAAATACTTGTAGGAAACACTGCATATTGATTTTAGAATAAAAAATACCACATGAAAGATGACATCACATAAACATGAGAGTCATTTTCGAAGGCGATATTTCGGGAGAGATTATCTACAATTTGGACTTTGGACACATATTAGATGAACAAATATAAGACAAGATATGTGCCGTGCTCCTAAATAATTTTAAACCATGTAAATTTGCTCTAAGGGTTAAGAATGAAACCGAGCAAGCCTACCATATAAAATACCTAGTGTATGTATGACAAAAGATGTAAGCATGCAAATTGCAAACCTAGGCATGAAGAGTAACTAGATGCTTAAAGATACCAATTTGTAAGAAAGTTAAATCTAATACCAATTGAAGCAAATATAATCTAGTTACCTAACATAGGAAGGGGAATTTGGGTCTATAGTATTCACTAACCCACTTGGTAATGATTTTGTCCATCAATGATGCACCCCATGAAATGCACCCATACTTTGTCAAGTCTCTAAATTTCCCCGCGGTCCATAGGACTTCTCACTTCCCTTTCGGATCCAAACCTTTTTGGTGCTCTTCATGTTGGAGATGATTTTCTTTGGCACCCAAAAGCATTTAACCCCATTGTTGGCTTGCTTGTTTACCTTGATGGCCACCACCTTGTCATTTTTCATCTTCTTTATCAAGTATGGTGTGAAGGCCTTCTTGTCCACCTTGTTGGTGTAGGTGTTGGAGAGCTTGCTTATTTGCTTCTTCTCTTTCTTCTTTGCTCCTCCCTCATTCTTCACCTTGCACTCATAGGACTTGTGACCTTCCTTGTGGCACACGTAGCAAACCATGGTTTGTCCTTCATCAAAATTCTTCACTCCCTTGACTGTGTTATCTTGATGAAGTTGGGCTTGCTTCATCTTGCCTTTCACTTGAGTCAAGTCCTTGGTGAGGCGAGCTATTTCTTGCTTGAGTTGCTCATTCTCCTTTGTAACCTCTTGTGTGCATGTATCTACAACAACTTTCTCAACATAAACTTGGTTGCACAAAGGTGAGTCTAAACATAAATCATTACAAGAAGTAGAGGCATCCTTTTTAGACATGTTAATGATAGAACTTTTCCTTTTAGATGCTTTGGTGGGGGTTGTGCTAATGGCTTCAAAATTAGCAACTTTATTAGTTAGCTCATCACAATGTTTACACATGGTTTCCATTTTATCAAGCAAACTTTTATAAGCATCTTGTGAGCTAGCTAACTTTTCTTTTAATTTTTCATTTTTGTTTATAAGTTGCTCATCATTGATTGTGTATGCATTTATTGTTGCACTAGCATCAAGTTGCTCAATTTTAGTAGATAGTTGAACATTAAGAATAGCAAAATTCTCATATTGTTCGAGCAAAGTTTTATATGCTTCTTGTGAACTATCTAGCTTTTATTTTATTTTCCCTGAGCTTCTTTTGTTGACTAGTGCAAATTTTAGCATAATTAAGATTTTGTTGCACAATTTCTTCATAAGAAGGCATTTCATCATCACTATAACTCTCACTAGAGGATGAGCTTTCGTTACCTCGTGCCATAAGGCACACACGTGAAGAGCATGATGATGAGTGCTTGCGTCCTCGCCTCTTGTGATGGTGTTCTTCTTCACTTGAATAATCATCCCATGACCTTATTGATGTGAGGGCTTGGTTCTTGCACATCTTCTTCTTTGTCTTGGGTGTGGGCTTGTTTGGATAAACTTTCATAAAGTACCCCAACTTGTCGCATCCACATCATCCTCTTTTTCTTTGCTTATTTCTTTGATTGGTGAAAATGAGATCTTAGATTTGGATGGGCACACTCTTGACATTGAGCTTTTGAATCATCTTCTCCACTTTGTTGATTAGTTTGATTGATTCTTCATCAAGGACAGAGGTAGAGGAGGAAGATTGATCATCATCACTTGAATCTTCATCATCATCATCATCCTCATCTTCTTCTTCACTTGAGGAGCTTGAGCTTGAGCTTGTCTCAACTTGCTTGCTCTTCATCTTCTTCTTGCCACATGCAAGAGCTTTGCCTTTGCTTGATGAAGAGACTTCTTCTTGACCCATCTCCATGTGACATTTCAAATGCCACTATCTTGCCAATGACTATGGCTGGGGGTCATAGTGCTCAAGTTCCTCCATGTTGTGAAGGATGGTGATGATGCTTGCATATTTCTTTTGTGGTAGGCACGAAGATGATCTTCCTCACGATGTTCGTATCATCTAGCTTTGTTAATCCTATAGAATGGAGCTCATTGATAATTAGATTCAACAATGAAATACATATCACGAACAAGCTCATTATCATTCATTTCGAGGGAATCATAATTTTGTTTAGCTAGATAATGTTTTTGCTCATGGACATTACTTGTGCCAGTCATGGAGCTCTTAGGAGTTTTAACCATATTTCATTTGCCGTATTTAAGGTGAATACTTGGTTAAACACATTCATACTAAAAGATTCAAACAAGCAATTTTTTGCTCTAGCATTGAAATGAATTTCTTTTTTAGCAAGCCATTCTAGCTCTATAATAGGAGAAGTTAGTGCCATCAAAGTACGGAGGCCTAGAGGTATCTATCCCAACCACTCCAAATAGCGTCGGCTCAACAACGGTTAAGCCAAATGTCCAAATTAAGCCAACCGGCTCTGATATCAATTGAAGTGGACCATGACGCCTAAGAGGGGGGTGAATTAGGCAACTTAAAATTCTAACTCTAAACTATGGCCTCTTTTTCTAACTCTAGCAAAACCTATGCAATAGATAAATTATCTAAATACGCAACTACAGTTTTGCTAGTGTGTTGCTATCTCTACCATAAAAGAAGTAATATAATCAATGTAAATGCGGAAGCTAAAGAGCAAGGTAGAGATATGCAAACTCTCGTCGATGACTCTAGTATTTTTACCGAGGTATCAAGAAGCGCGCAAGCTTCTCCCTAGTCCTCGTTGTAGCCCCTCGCAAGAAATCCCTTGCAAGGGCCAAGCTCCTGGTTGGGTAACTCCGTGGATAGCCTTGGGCCTTCCCCATGCGTAAGTGGGTCTCCGACGTGCCTTTCGATAAGCCTCTCCCGGATGCTCCCCGTCGTCTTCACTATCAAGCTTCTAGCCGAAATGCCGTGGGTCTTGTCCCCTCCAGTACACGGTTGCAGCCACACCATAAACGTGGTTGGTGTGATCTCGCAAGACTACAAGCCCCTTTGATGTACAACACTCAGAGGTGGACCCAGGACTTCAAAGTTAGGTATGCCCATAGGAAGATTTTTGTAATTGACAATTTGACATTTGACAAAACATAGCTAAGACAAAGGGCAAAGCGGGATTTGATTACCTTTGATTCTATGAAAGGAACAAATCAAATCGGTGATGGCGAGGATGAGCTCGAGCTGCCGGAGTTGGTTAGGATGGATGGAGCCATGGAGGCCATTGGCCTCGGCCAAGGCGGCGAGCGGGCGAGGGCGGTCGCCGGTGACGCGCCGAGGCGACCGAGGGCAGGTCAGCAGGGGCAGGGGCGTAGGTTCAGCGGAGCCACATCATCGTGATGGCTGGGGTCTGTGGTAGGGGCGCAACCACGGTTACTGCACAGGGTGGGGCATGGGGGATGGGGGCGATGCGACGCTGCCAGCGGGCTGCCCTAGGGTTCCGCTCGGCGCTCGGATTCAGCAATTCACTCGCTCCGTCTCCCATCTTTATGTCTAGAGGAGTCGAGATGAGGTGAAGCTACGAGGGAAACTTGGGGAGTAGGCCATGGGGAGTGGAAAACGCCAAATGGGCCATTGGGTGTGGGCTGGCCTATGGGCTGCTTTGCATTTGGAATCAAATAAGAAGCAGAGAATAACATAGAGTATCAATTTGAGACTTTAACTGTATTATACATGTATATACATCTATAAACTACTATTTTCCCAAAATGTTGGGTATGCCTGGGAATACCCAGGCACAACAGTGGTTCCGCCACTAACAACACTGGTGCGCGTAAGCACCGAGTGGTAAAAGGTATGCAAACCTCACTAAACACTAGGTCTAAGCCTAGAGCAAGCGCATAAGCGGTGGTCTAATCAATCTAAGCACTTCGAAAGCACCTACACTAATCACCTAATAAAATACTAAGCACTATGTAAGTAGAGATCACTAAAATGGTGTATCAACACCCTTGGTATGTTTCCTCAGCTCCACTCGTCTCATTTAGCCTGTTGAGGGTTGTATTTATAATCCCCACTAAGAAAGTAGCCATTGGGGATAAAGTCCCGCTTTTCTGCTACTGACCGAACGCTGGAGTCATCCTGATCAGACACGTCTGGTCATCCTGACCGTTGGAGCCGTGAACAACTGATCGAACGCTGCCAGCGTCCGGTCACTTGCCATTGGACGTGTTCGGTCGCAAGTTCGTCGCTCTAGAACCTCTATGTACTCGATCGGACGCTGCTGTCCTACGTCCGGTCGGTTTGCCACCAACGTCCGGTCACTTGCTGAGTGTGTTGTCGGACTGATGAACAGTGTCATCTGTGTGTCCGGTCGATTTGCTTGTTCAACATCCGGTCACTGCTGCTGACGCCTGCTGTTGTCGGGCCACTGATCGGAGCGTCCGATCACTTTTTTCCAGCGTCCGGTCACCTCTGTGAGCTCGTTTCTTTGATATCTTGTGTGCGGCTAGATTCCTATCTTCGTGCTTGGACTTTGCTTGATATCTTGGGTCTTCTCTTGTGCTCCTAAGGTCTTACTTAAGGTGTTGATCATCGAATCATCACGCCACCTTCGTCCAAGTCACGTCTTGCATCCTATTGAACTACAAAACAATCACTTGCAAATTCATTAGTCCAATTTGGTTGTGTTGGTCATCAAACACAAAATCCAAAGTAAATAGGCATATGGTCCATTTTCCTTACATCGAGTCACGCCACACATGCAGTGACATGACTTAGGTGGTAAGTTGCGCCATAATATGTGTCGTGACTTAAAAAGTTAGCTCTTGAAATTTTAGCTTGGAGCATGTTTTTTAACATTTAGTTTTTTATTAAAATAAGAAAAATTTTGGAGCCCGAAGGTGACGCTACAAACAGAAGGCATAATCAAGGTGCTAATGTTGAGATTACCAGACTACGTCACTATATGAGATGGAGTTGGGATCACACTTCAAAAGTTTAGAGGCTCTAGGGGCATCGATGAAGAGAGAAGTGATGACCTGGTCAGCTTTCAAGGAGGGTTTATTGTTGAATTTGGGAAAAGGTCTATTATACCGCACTGAATTATTGTCTTGGTCTGACTTATCTTCTTAAACTTTAAAACCAAACAACTTAATCCCCAACTTTCAAAATTGTTCAAATTACCTCTCTGTTGTGGATTGAAGTGGGTTTAAAGGTAGTCGTTCTTTTTTTAGTTAATAAATTTTTTGATAAATACTTGATAATACTTTTACACCACAAAAAATGTCTATAAGCTTAGAAAAAAACTCATGAAAGTATCTTTAGAAGTTTAAAAATTCAGATTTAGCTATAATAAAATGAGAAAATATCCCAAAAAACATGGTAAACTCCTAAAACATTATAATCAATATCTAACATGTTTTAAAAACTTTCCACGCCAAAATATATGAGATACAACTAGCATGAATGCAACATACATTAATGCTTACTGCATTAATGCGGGTTGCATCTTACAGTTTCATTGTTGGAAGTTTTCCAAATGCATTTAGTCATTAGTTAGGATGTTTTGCGAATTTTTGTAGATTTTTTAGATATTTGTTCATTTTACTATAGCTAAATCTAATATTTTAAAGATTATAGATATATTTTTATGATTTTTAAAATTTTATTTGGATTTCTCGTATCCCAGTCCATCTCTATGATTTTTATCAAAATTTTAGAAGTTCAGAGACATTTTTCATGGTTTTTAAACCTTATCACACATTTATCATTTTTTAACTAGGGGGGGGGGGGACGCCTTCAAAACCACTTCAAATCAGAGCAGAGAGGTAATTTAAACAGTTTCTAGAGTTTTATGGATAGAACTATCTAGTTTTACTTTTAGAGTTTGATGAGAAAAATCATACCACGACAATAGTTTATATAGAGGTAAAGTGGACTTCTTTTCCAATCTGAGATGCAAAATTGAACCCACTCCCCTGACACAAGTTCCTAGTCCTAGCCCAAAAAAGGTTCTCTAGGCCTCGGTTTTTATGGAGTGGGCTTCCCAAGCATTTGAGATCCACATTTTCGGCCCGTCTGCACTCGGTTCCCACGAACCTTTTTTTCTTTTTCGCCGTGATCCCTGTCACTGATCTACTGATTCATCAGTCTATTGCTCTGCAGCACTCAGCCACTCACCTAGTGGCACCTGTTCATGTGTAAACGAACAAGCAGAATGCTAACGATCACCTGGTTCAGGTCGGATCAAAATTGGATGCCGCAGCAGACAAACTGACGTGCCTGTAATTTCAGAACTCATTGGAAAAGCAGCAGTGCCTGGCTGCCTGCCATTTGAGCTGTGGCACTTGCTTGCAGGAGCACTAGAAGTAACACCTCACTTTACCACCATCAAACTGATAGCGATTACTCCTCTTTTGCACCTCGTTTCGACAGTTGGCCTGAAATCGCCAATCAATCATGCAATTGCAAGCGAAGGGCTTTCAGTCGACAGTCAAATCAAGCCAAGCCAAGCCATTCGGACATACATAAAGCGTTCAATTATGAACCCCCTCTTTCCCCATCCACCACGAAACTTGCTTGCCGCAGCAGACAACATCAGGTCCGCGAGTGGATCACCAATTCGTAGCCTCCGATTCCTACGCGGTCTGCATCCTCCAAGGACTGAAACCTGCAATTATTTCAGAAGCGCAAGCGGGGCATTTCTTTTCAGTTCACCCCACTTCTCTCTCGCGGTTTTCATCCTCCACTTGTCTGAAAAGTTTCAGTGTTCTCATCTCATCCTTGGCAGATGCATCTTTCTACTGCTCTGCTCATTGGCGAGCACTGAATGGGTCCAGCTCTCAATCTCTCATCTCAGTAGGCCCATGCCTCCTCCATTACGGGGTAGCTCGGGGCAAAGGCATAGGCATAGAGGTGTGACGACAAATCAGTGGCGTATCTGCTGCACACACGTAATTTCTTCCACTAACAAACATGCAGATTAGCACAAGTGCGGCCCTGTTCAAGATAGAGACAAAGTGATATGTTAACATGGATGTGAAAAAAGGAATTACCTGAGGATTTTTTTTCTTTTTAAAAAGGAAGTGTAGTGGAGTGCTGCATACATCCAATCATCACTTTTTATGCATGGGATAAGAATAGAACCCCATAATTCCTAGTAAGTTTTTCTCTTTTTCTGAAGGCATGGGGATCAGGTTCCCAGTTGCTCATAGAATAAACATTTGCACATACATAAAAAGTGATAGGCTGTTGGAACTTTTTTTTTAGAGAGACGCTGTTGGAACAATTTCAAGTGCTTTTGGATTCCTCAAACAGGCCAAGAGGGCCGTTCTAACAGGTCATAATATGACTTCGATTTTTTTTTTTGGAAAAAAAAAAGCTCACAATATGCAACTCGAACAAGAGCAATATGATAGTACCATGAGGGCATAAACAAACGATGGTGTCGTGATGCAGACGCACAAGTATTAGTATACTAGCATGAAGCCATCAACCAGCAGGTGTTCTTACCTGTAATCAGGTAGTTAGGTAAAGAGTCCTCCCAAACAACAATTCGAGCCGGCCTGTAGCTTATCCATTGCTTCTGGTAACCTTCTTCCTGTAATTTTCAGCTTCTTATTTTTCAATTAAATGATGGCATGCTGTATCAACTAGGCTGTCACATAGAGCAATTAGATCACTGAATATTTTTGACAGTGATGAACTAATGAATCGAGTTAAAAGAAGTTAAGAAGATAAGGTTAGGGGGAGAATTGGAAATAGGCGCCTGGAAATATTTGATATTTTGCTGAGAAAATTGTTATTATAGGGCGCGAAATATTGGTCTTCGTTATTATAGGACTTCAATCGTCGACTTCGCTAAAACGACATTTGAAACGTTGGCACTTTGTTTTACATGATATTTGGTCATTTTAATCACTTTTCTCATTTCAAATACATGTATTTTGCCAAGGGAGGACCGTATTGCCCCTGTGCGTGGGCTGCCTAGCTGCTGCCGCCGTCGCCTGGCCTAGGCAGGCTGGCTGGCTGTTGCTCAGCGCGCGAGAGCACGACGAGCACCCGCGGCGGCCTGCGCGCTAGCGGGGTGGCGCCGAGCGCGCCATGCCGGAGAGCGCGATGAGCACCCGCGGCAGTACGTGCTCGTTGCCGCTCTTCCTCCTTGCCGTGGCCACAAGCTCGTCTCGCTTGACTCCGACGACGATGCTTTCGATGGTGACTCCGACGAGGAGGAGGTGGCGGTGTAGCTCGCCGCGAAGCCCCAGCAAGCTATGGCTGAGAGCCTGAGCGCGGCTGAGCCGCAGCCGCCGCGTGCTCCGTGCCCTGCCCTGCTGTTAGCTTAATGACGACATCATGACATCGTGCCTATGTCATATAATTTCTTTTTCCTCTTAAATAATATTCTTTTTCCTCTTAAAATATAAAATAAAAATACATAAATACCTTTACTCATCCTCGTCACCACGGTCAATGCTCGTCACCACGTTTCGTTTCATCTTCATCTTCCGACGTTTCGTCTAACCGGTGCGTGGGCTGCCTAGCGGCTGCCGCCGCCGCCGCCGGGCAGGCTGGCTGGCACGCATGCCGCCGTATATCACACATTATTAAAATTCACAAAAATACACTAAAAATTCCAAAAAAATTAGAGTAAAATTCTGGGCATATAACACAATATTAAGTACACATGAATTCATCTCACATCATAATATTGTTCTAAACAAGATTCAAGTCATATCAAATAAATCATGAGTTTACATCTCATCACAGCTAAAATAATTCATCCAATGTGTAGCTTTCTCTTCGGAGTCATCTTTTTTGTGCTGCCGCTGTAGGTATCCTCACAGGACAAGTGTTGTCGGTTTGTGAAGATGCGCCCTCTCCTAATAACATCGCAAGCTTGCTGCACATAAATATGATAGCACAATTAGATGTATGGAAAGAATTAGTATACGATAAATGTGTTAATATTCCTTACCTTCTTGTGATCCTTCCTGGACTATCCCGTAGGATTTTTCTTTAGTCGGACTCCGTGGGGTACTAGGTTCTGCTGGCACAACTTTTGTAACATTCTTCCTAGATTGCCTACGCTTCCTACAAGTAATCAAATAAATTAATAATAACTCAGCAATATTACTAGTTATGTAGTCACACTTAATTTTTGGATTGAAACCACACCTATACCATAATAACTTATGATTGGTCTGTAACCATTTCACTGTTTGTGCTGATTCACTTACCATTTTTGCTATATTGTCATAGAATATGTCCTCTCTGTAAGCCCTTGCCGCAGGATATATCTGGCCAAACCCTCTAAATCTCTTCTTGAAATTTCTGACAAGATGATAAAAGCATTCTCTTTGCTCTGTATTTGGGAATACATTCTTCACTACATTCTCCAAGCCCTTGCAAGCATCAGAACAACAGCAAGCAGTGGAGGATCACCGATTGCCTTCTTAATTATTCCATGAACCAAGTCCAGTTGTCTATGTTTTTAGAAGTTATGAAGCCATAAGCGAGTGGATACATCCAATTGTGACCATCAACTGCTACAGCTGCGGCCAAGTGACCATTCCACCTTTCATTAAGTGTTGTAGTATCTATGCTCAAATGAGGCCTACAACCTTCTAAAAAACCACCAATGCATGGTTTAAGAGCACAGAAAAAACAGTGAAAATATATTTGACCATCCACCTCAAGTACCTCAATCTCAACGACACTCTCGGGGCACCGCTTCATTACCTCGGCCTTCCACCTAAATAACAGCTCAAAACTCTCTTCCCATTTGTCATAAACCTCTTCAAGAGCTCTTTGTTTACCCCGCCATACAGTGTCATATGCAATTTGACACTTGTGATCTGTCTCTAACTTCTTTTACAATTCCTTAGCACCAATATTTGGATCAACTCTAAGGATACTCACAGCCTTGCTAGCTACCCACTTGCAACTTGAAGTTGTAGTTATCTGCCTCATGCTGGACACACACTCGTGCTTATCGACTAAGACGGTTACCTGTAAAATAAAAAATCAATGAGATTGATATTAATTTACATAACAAGTAGAATTAATGAAATAATAAAAAAATTATTCACCTCCACAGTGGCTTGGCCTTTTTGTTTAGTGCCATTTATCCTCAAGGTCAAGGGCAATCTTTATCACCGGACTTGCAAAAAGCCCTATATCTCATCTTACATGACTTCTCTACTCCTAAATCGAACTCCTTATTGATGGCAAATTGCCGCACTGCCAGCTTGAACTCCTCCATTATTGGGTACAGTGTTCCTACCTCCATTGATGGGTTGTTCTTATCATATGAAATGACTATCTCACCTGGTACGACATCACTAGTAGGAATGGCAGGACCATCAGTATCTTGCCCAATCTCATTATCATTCCCCTCTTCATCCATTCGGCAATCAAAGCCTTGTGCAGGTATATTTGTTGTGCCCTCCTCTGTCAAGCCTCCAAGCTCATAAATCTACGACTCACTCATAAGTGCAATACGACCTTCATCATCATGTGTCTCCACTATTTGTATCGTATCCCAATCAACTCTTTCCATATTTTCCACATGATCTACTTGGGAACCTAAACAAGTGAAATCAACTTTAACTAATATGTACTACTATCATGGTAAAAAAACAAACAGAAAGCATACAAGCATATATACCTTTGCACTTCAAGAACAGGAAGGTTGCACTCTACTGCCAGAAGAGGAGCAGTTGGAAGCAGCGATCTCGCTAGGGCTAGAACAGTGGACATGCCTTCTACCGGCTCGTCCAGACCTTTTGCTGGACCTTCTACTTACAAAAATGAGGCATAAATTAATTAGATAGTAGCATCGCGTGCGTATTTTTATTTAGCAGGAGGCAAATGTAGAAGCACCATACGCAGGTGTTTTGAGCAATTGTAGCAAACCATCCTAGAGTAATGCCTCCACATAGCTAACAACTTTTTATTCCAACTTGGAAACAACATTAATATAACCCACCAGATAGAAATATGAAGAAAACAGTGCATGCAAAAATCACTGACTTAATTTGGAGAGCTTGCAACATAAGACATCATCTCTACCTGTGTATCAACTGAATACGCAAAATGATGTCATCAAGAATCTTTTCAGAACATGAATTTATCATTCCATTATAGTTCTAATTTATTACTGTTGGTAATGCTCCACTGTGAGTCGGGATGTTTGCTAAAAGAATAAAGTTCTAACACCTGATTGGCAAAAGGCGACGAGTACTATTACCTTGTATTACAATGAGAAGCTATTTAGATGTAACTGATTTATTAACAAATTAATTGTTCTCCCAAAATCATGGAGGGTTGCAATTGCAGACATGGCTCAATTAGATCAAAGTCAAAACTGTTTACCCGATGCTTACTTTTGTACATGATGTTGGGGGTACCAATGCTCAGTGTGAAAACAAAAACATAACGGAAGACATATACCTGTACACGTGTGGTTAGGAATATCCACCCCAGCTCTGTAATCCAACAGATCCCCAGCAGCTTGTCCTAATGGATCTGTATCTGCAACAAAATGTTTAGGCGATGAGATCAAGGAATCTTTGCACGTGAGACAGAAGAGAGAGAAGGGAACGACTGAATCGCGGAGCCAAGTGCAAACGCACGCAACGGCGGACGGACCGAGGCACAGGCGGCCAGGCCAGGGCCGGCCAATGCGGCCACGCCTGAGGGCAGTGCGGTAAGGGCAGAGGTGGCCGGCGGCCCTTCTGGATCCGGTGGGGGCGAGTTCATCTCCTCCATAGGCGATGCGTCGAGGAGGATTGGGCGGGCGACGGTGGTCAGATGAAACGTCAGAAGATGAAACGAAACGTCGGACTCATGCAAAAGGATACGTAAGGACAGAAGGGTAAAAGAGTCAATTAAGGAGCAAAATACATGTATTTTGATTACCAAAGTCAAGAAATACACCAAATGTCATCTAAAACAAAGTGCCAACGTTTCAAGTGTCGTTTTAGCAAAGTCGGCGATTGAAGTCCTATAATAACAAAGCCTACTGTTTCGTATCCTATAATAGCAATTTTCTCATATTTTGCTTCCTCAAAATATTCCTCAGACTATCATTGCTTGCGGAGGCGAAAGCAGCAGTAGCACGGAATCTAGAGCTAGCTCCACTACACGACACTTCGGTGGTCTCTGCCACTACAAAAACAGCTCCTTTCTAGTACTAAAAAAATACTATGGGTGTAATAGGAAATCAGAAGCTTATATTGATTGATTTGCTGCAAATTGCAGGTCGCAGCATAATCAAAGCCGAGAAATGCAATGGCACTATCGCCCTAGCAGGGGGTGTTTGATCCTGCTCTAAAAATTTAGGAGGTATATCGAAGGATGTTGTATGAAGTGTTCGGATACTAATAAAAAACAAATTACATAATCCGTCAGTACTCTCCGAGACGATTTTTTAAGCCTAATTAATCCGTCAGTAGCATATGTTTACTGTAGCAAAACATTGTCAAATCGCTCAAAAGATTCGTCTAGCAAATTAGTCGTAAACTATGTAATTAATTTCGTAATTAGTCTATATTTAATACTCCATGTATGTGTCCAAACATCCGATGAGACAGCGACTAAAATTTAGGAGGGGCCCTTACTCTGCAGTTCTTCCAACAGGTGCTTAAATTTTCTTGAAAAAAAAACCTGAACTGTCACCGTCACCACCAATCCACCACCACCACTACTGAATATTTGGTAGCAAACGCGTCAATGATTCAGCTGAAAATTTCTAGCCCTCGTATAGATTTAAAAAAAAAAAAGTTGTAACGATGTGTAGGGTTTAGGGGGTGTTTGGTTCCAGGGACTATTTTTTAGTCTCTGTCACATCGGATGTTTGGACACTAATTTGGAGTATTAAATATATTTTAATTACAAAACTAATTACATAGATGGAGACTAATTTGCGAGACGAATCTATTAAGCCTAATTAGTGCATGATTTGACAATGTGGTGCTACAGTAAATATACTCTAATGATGGATTAATTAGGCTTAATAGATTCGTCTCGTAAATTAGTCTCCATCTATGTAATTAGTTTTATAATTAGAATATATTTAGTACTCCAAATTAGTGTCCAAACATCCGATGTGACAGGGACTAAAAATTAATCCCTGGAACCAAACACCCCCTTAGTTCCATCAGTCCAGGAGGACGTCGCGTTGCCAATCATTTGTGTCCTGCACACTTATCATGTCTTAGCTGTCCTCATGATATCCCTTTTTTAGAACCGGATCATATCTGACAAGCACCGGTTTCTGTGTGCTGTTTAGTCATTTTATTTTATAGTGGTTAGCATGTCATAATCTTCCTTTTTGGCTGATGTTTCATCTGGTGTCGCCAGGCTACCGTACTTTTCCAGTCCTCAAAATGCATCCATCCTGCGATTCCAGACAGCTTATCCTAATCCATGGACATATAGGACACTACTAGGCCTTGTTTAGATCACCTCCAAATTCCAAGTTTTTTCACTTAGTCTCCATCACATCAATTTTTAGCCGTTTGCATGGAGCATTAAATGTAGGTAAAAAAAATAACTAATTACACAGTTTAGTTCGAAATCACGAGATAAATCTTTTGAGCTTAGTTGGTCCACGATTGGACAATATTTATCAAATAAGACGAAAATGCTACTATTTATTGAGTTGAAATTTTTTGCAATCTAAACATGGCCCTAGTTCCGAAAATTTGGACTGCCTGAGCAAAGCTGCAACGTAACGACTGAATTAAATGCTTTGCAGATTAAGCATGGGTCGCTTCTGAATTTTTTTCGCCTTGAAATTCATCTGAGTGCCGTATTCCTTTGACTATTTTCGCATTGTTTTTGCATGTGCCTGTGACTTTGTGCAGATCATTGCCTGGAAAACTGGATATTGAGCTGGTTGGTGTGCAAGTGTGAGTACATCGCGTGATCACCAAATGGCCGAAACTCTATGCGTTGGTTGCCTAGAATAATAGCCAACTATCGCAGGCCAGCTCATGATAATTCCCCAGTGGAATGCAGATGTTGATTGAATGATTGACCTTTGGCCAGCCAGGAAATATACACTGCTCTGGAGATAAAAAGAGCTCCGTGCTCTTATGCCAGCAGTTCTGTGATCAAGAACGATTTTTTTTTTGACCATTTCAATTTTCAAGGTATCTAGGTTAATCTTCTTGAGTCAACATAAGACGAGAATAAAATACACTCTTAAAACCCTGTCGGCACATCCAGGTCTAAAACTTTCTCCCAGAGCAATGCATCATTGGATTGTGGTGTGCAGTATTTGTTGACTGTTTCTTTTGAAATGAAAAACAAGTTGGACCTGTACCAGTACCACCAAAGAAGAGACAGAGAGGGGGAGAGATACTTCCACATGAAATGCCAAAAAACCATGACTCCGGCCGACTACAGCAGCAGTACATAACAGGGAAGAAGACCCTCGACGAGACCCAGGCAGTCAAAATGCCCGAGATAGAAGCCATCGCCGACGTCGAATCCCGGCCGGCGATTTGTTTCCGCCTCGCACCTCGCATAGAATTCCCCCGCTCCGCCTCGGCCTCGCCACTCGCTTTCACACTCCATCACCATGGCTCGATGCCAAAACCGCAATTAAAAACTTCTGCTTGGGCGCGCGTATCCGTCAATACACGCACCAGCATATTTAACTTTTTACCATTATAATATATGTCACATCTTCACATAACACTCTTAAAATTACTCCTACATATTTACCATCGAAAGAGAGCATTTGATATATTTTTGCCATTTTCGTTGACGTGGCACGCGAACTCGACCTGACAGCATAGACGGGTCACGGAAAATAACATTTTTGCCCCTCATCTATTTCTTCTATCTCTATCCATTCCTCGCTCGAGCTTCGGCCATGACCGACGATGGGGTCCATGGCGGCGGCTGACAAGACATAGGGGAAGTTGGGGGCGAGGCAGACGGGTCCATGACCTGCAGGTCCACGGCCGCGCTCGACGCCGGCGACGAACATGGTGGCCCCGTGCCTCCTCGTGCTCGTGCTCCTCTGCTTCCTCGCCGATGGAGGACGCACATCCCCGGCCACAGACAAGCTGCGCCACGTCTCTTCGTGCGCGGTCGCTGCCGGTACCGGCGAGCCAACTTCCCCCGTCGGCGATGAACATGGTGGCACATCGCCGAACCTAGGAGCTCGTGCGGCCAGAAGGGGAGGAGCCGGACCTCGCACGCGCCATCGGGGATGGGGGAGCAGCGATCGGAAGGGGAGGAGCTGGACCTCGCGCGGTCGACCATGGGGGAGGCACGCCAGGGATGGGGATGCACGCGGGGTAGAGCCCGCGCCCGCGGCAGAGCCCACGCGCGACAGATCTCGTGCCCACGTTTGCCATCAAAGCAGCGCTGCTAGCTAGGGTGGTGCGCAGACCTCGCGTTCGCCAGCTTCACCTGCTGCTGCTCGCGTATGGGAGGGAGGAGGAGGCGGAGCTGAGAGGCGCGTAGTCCGAGATGCATCTTTACCGAGCGATGAGGATGAGATGGACGAAGAAGAAATAGATGAGGGATAACAAAGTCATTTCGTATCCTACAGACACGCTGGCTTTTCTACATGTCCTGTCATGTATATAAAAATATTTTAAAGTTATGAATTCTTCTATTTTAATAATAAATATATAAAAGTAATTTTAAGAGTGATATCCAACTAGGCGAATCCATTATAACAATAAAAAGTTAAATATCCCCACGCATCGAGAGGAGGAAGCCCACTACCGCGTCTCTCTCTCTCTCTCCTCCCTGGCTCTCGTCTTCCTCTCCTCCCCCACCGAGTCGCCGCCCCCTCGCTTTCACCCAACGCGGAAGCAAGAATTCGTCGTCAAATTCCCACCTTGCGTGTGTTTCTGTGGATTTCCTTTTTCGCCGTTTCCTTGCTCCTATGGGCCTTTGATCCGGGGCTTCGTGGATCTTGGGAAGAGGAGGTGTGGTCGGCGGCCGGCGGCGATCTGGCGGGGAGGATATGGCCGGCGGGAAGGAGCCGATCGAGGTCAGGTTCCGGCTCTTCGACGGCACGGACATCGGGCCCACCAAGTACGATCCCTCCACCACAGTCTCCTCGCTCAAGGAGTTCATCCTCGCTCGGTGGCCGCAAGGTGAGGCAGTGAGGCACTGACGAGACTTATTGATTTGGCAGCGTGCACGCCTGTGCTGTCCCGATCTGCTGACAAGCGACGGACGCTTTTGTAATTTAGGTGCAGGGGTATTCTCCGTGTCATGAGTTTCTTGGATCACGTATTGCTTCTTTTTGCGCTTTGTGCTCATGTTTCGCTAGTCTTCCTGCTACCTCCAGCTATTTTGCTTGTGGCGTATGACTACTTGGCATCCTTTAGTTGCTGTTGTTTTCTGGATGCCTGGTCAGTCGAGTAGCGGGGAAAACTATGCTTTAGTTTTCTTCTTCAGCAAAGTCCTAGAACCGGCTATGCCTTATTCAATTATTAGCTTCAGCATTATGCTTCGAGTGGCTATGCCATATTCTCTAATTAGCTTCGGCAGGTGTCATATGACTGGCTATTCCATATTGGTTTATTAGCTTTAGAAGTATCCTGTGACTGGCTATGCCATATTCCTTCCTTTTTTTTGGTGTATGCAGAATCCTAGTACTGGCTGTGCCATATTATCAGTTAGTTGATACTTTCGGTTCTTACTTTATGTGGTATGAACTTCTCAAACGTGAATACCAATTGCTAATTTTGTGAGTGAAAGAGCTTTTTTTGGAAACAGTTATATCACAAACCATAAGCATGAGGTATTTTGCTAGGATGGTCCAGCTTAGGCTGTGTTAGGTCGACCTCCTTCGGCGCTCGATAGAAGCGCGTTGTATGTTTCTTTAAACTCTTCTCCTTAATACAATGATACGCAAATCTTTTACGTATTCGAGAAAAAAAAAGTGGAACGGATGGAAAAACAAGGTCTCTCTTATTTTGTTTGCTGTAATAAAAGAAGCAAAGTGCACAGGCCATGTTAATAAGTGTAGACCTTTTGACTGATTATTTACTCTCTTCAAATCTGTAAAGGGAGTTCTATAGCACTATGAAAAGCTTTTA
This sequence comes from Miscanthus floridulus, assembly GCF_019320115.1. Classification (NCBI taxonomy): domain Eukaryota; kingdom Viridiplantae; phylum Streptophyta; class Magnoliopsida; order Poales; family Poaceae; genus Miscanthus; species Miscanthus floridulus. The sequence continues at coordinate 213,162,764 of NC_089587.1, read as the reverse complement.
ATGTTCGTCTGTTAGATAACCTGAGTTTCTCTGCAGAAGTGCAACAGCTCAACCTTTCACCATGGATAAACATTCTCATTAATAATTTTGCCTATCATGTGATTTGTTCACCTTATTAGATGAGGGCAAACAATTCATTCTGAATCCTTAGCGGTCTGGTATTCAAGTGAAACCGTTTGGACATTTGTGCTGTTTATGAATTTAACCTTGGGCTGTATTAAATATTATGGCAGAGAGATATGATTTGGATGTCAGCTCACTTATAAGCATGTTGGTCAGCAAGCCATAGTAGACGCTAGTCCCGTGTTACGTGAAAGTTACTGAGAAAACATTGTGTAAGCACTAAGCAGCAGATTGATCTACACTGTTTCACTTAACAGTCAGAGCATCTTTTGTAAGCCAGCAGAAGTCATTTTAAAAAATCTTCAGAAATAATTAGTTACTCTTGTACAATCGAATAATTTATCTATATTGGATAAAGAATATTAACGATTTGGTGGGTAGAAAGCAAATCTTTTGATAATGAATACTTGGAATGTTAGTAACGGCAGTTCTCTGATTCTCCCACTTGGTGAAGGAACTTCCCTTGGCATGACTTCATGAAAACTTGAATGAGGTGCTCCCACATGAGAACTGGACTAGATCAAGTAAAAATTGAGCCTTTCTGGCTGAATCAACATGTGGAAAGTGGAAACTATATTGATGATTTTGCCTGCATTCACAACATAAGCAACATGTACTTGCACATGCATGCATGTGTTGATCCGAACATAAGTATGCAAATCGTCACGGACATGATATATTCCTTCTGTCATCTATTTGAAGGGTGTCTGCGTCTATTCTGCTAGCTTCGTCAGTTTCTCAGTTTGCATTTCAAAATTCAAACTGGGAATCGTGCAATAGCATATTGTATTTTCTGTCTGAGACCCCTTGGTTGATTATGCTGGAAACTTACTGTGTTGTCATATTGTCCTACACATTGGAACTTTTCCCGTGCAAATTCTCTGTTTTGCAATCCATGCCTGTCGTTCTTACTTGCTGAATGGAATTTGTTATTTTCATTTTTGCTAACAGATAAGGATATAGCTCCAAAAACTGTTAATGACTTGAAGCTTATCAATGCTGGAAGGATATTGGAGAATAACCGGACACTTGCAGAGTCCCGTGTTCCAGTAGGAGAGGTTCCAGGAGGTGTAATTACAATGCATGTGGTAGTGCGACCTCCACAAGCTGACAAAAACAGTGGTATTGCCGACAATTTCAGCCCTTTGTTCATAACATTTTCTTAGTTCCTATGACAAATAACTTGAATTCTAGTTCCATATATTTAATCGAAGTGTTCGTCATGATCAACTCTTGTGCTGGAAACATACTGCTCCCATTCTTGTGGCAGTGAATGCATCTAGGGATGGATCTCTGTTATCCAAATATCACAGCCTGAAAGATATTTCCAGTTACTCCATGGGAATTTAAACCTTTAGTTTCAGTAATTTTTTTCACAATACATTGCAGGTCAAATACCTGTATTCGAGTTATGAGCTGAGCTGCTTATATATGGGAGTAATTTTCTCATGTGTACGTGTACCTACAATGTGTGTGTGTGTGTGCACTATCACCACCACTAATGATGCCCAGAGATGCAAACTTTCGAACACACAAACCATGACACAACCTTCTAATAATTTTCAATGCAGCAAGTCTTGAGGTGCTTAGGTTTCTTTAGATAGAACTTGTGCCTACATGAGCATTTAGTTAATGTGGTGGAATGTTTGGGTGGTGATAGTGCGATACGTGGCCACAAGCATACTAAGTAACTTCTATTTGTGGTTTAATCTGATTTTGACTATGATGCTGAAAGCTATTGTGATTTTCTTTTGGCACTTGTGAACATACCTCTAACATGTCGTTCACCTATACTTTTCCAGAGAAGCAGCTTGCCAATTCCCCCAAGCAGAACAGATGTGGATGCACCATTCTCTGATAAGACGCCTGCTTGTTGCTGTACAATCTGTGTAGTCCTAGGATTTTGTATCTGCTTTGCTGTGTTCACACAAGCGTGAATTCATTTTGATATCCAATTCTTGAAGCCATTCGAATCCCAGAAACATACACACTGAAAATCCATCAAATACGAAGATTTCTGGAGGCTGAATTTGGATCGCCTTGTTCTAGAGTGGAGGATTGGATGCTTCCTGCTGTATAAATTGTGTTGTCAAAACTGAAAAAAGCTCTTTTTCTTTTTTCTTTTCTGCTATGTTGACTTTATATCGATTCTTTTTAGCTCGGTTGATTTGTCTTGTGTAACAGAAATATTGTACTCAGATATATGTAACTTGCAAAAGGAGTAATGTATGGTGTTATGGTAAAGGGGAAACAAAGAGGTGAAAAGAGGATGGCTGTGCAATGGTTTTACATTTGATTATTTGGTGAACCTGAGCTTACCGTGCATGCAGTAGATGAAGGAGCAGTGATGAACGTGCATACACAATTTGCTCTGATTCATACTTGCATCTGCACACAATTTTTAGTGTTTGCTTGCCATATCTTATTACTTATTAGTCTTTGCATAGCCGTGCTTCGACAAGCATATATCCTAATTACTTCTAATATTTATAGTAATTATGACATTTTCAATGTTTCTACCTTAAAATAAAGGCCATGTTTGCTTCTCTTATAATCTGTCTTTTTCAGCTTGTTTTTTCAGCCGGAACAGTGTTTTTCTCTTCCAATAAATCAGCCTAGAACAATGTTTCGGCTTGTTTTTCAGCGAAGCGAACGGGGCCAAAATATACACACAAAATTAGGAAAGTGTTGTAACTTTAGGGGAAAAGAATGTGCTATCTTAAAATAAAATGTTTCAACTTAAGATGATTTTTTTCTTATAAATTTAAAACATGTTGTAGCTTCCTGAAGAAAATATTCTAGTTTTATGGCCAAAGTGTTCCATATTTAGGAAATTTATTGCAACATCTTGAGAAATTATGTTCTAACATCACGAGACCAAAATTCCACCATTACATGAAAAGAAGTTATAAATTTGAGATAAAAATTCTATGACATATTTATGTGAAATACAAAATTATAAAATTAATTATAACACAAATTTAAAAAGACCGGTAAGAAATTTTGCCCTAGACCAGTGGCAAAAAATGAAAAAATGCTTCAGTAGTGGATCTGCAAAAGGTAGAAATGATTATTAATACATAAGATACTCCCTCAAGCAGAAATAAATTGGAGGCCTCCCATTGCCTCTGTCACTGTTCACCATGACAACAAACATTGCATGTCATGTAGCATACACTGTTCAACAATTTTTAGTACATGTTGTTCACGTGAAAAAAAAAAACGGCACAGCAGAGCGCGACTCCCGTGCTAATATACCTAGTCACCAATTGATACGGTGGTATTGCCTTACCGCCAAATAAACTGCCATAACTATCTTTGACGTTTGAACCAACAATGTTCGGGCAACATACGTTAAAAAAGCATAACCTTTTTATATACATGAGTTTTAGATGGAGACAATTTTTTATAAAAATTATATAGCTCGACGAGATTTACAACTCCGTAGTTTATAACTTTGCTGTCTAAAGCTATCTTGATGCTAAAATAGTCGATACAATCATCAGATCTACCAATGTACATTTGAGACTTGTATCGATTATTTTGGCACTAATATGACTTTTTTTACATATAAAAATAAAGTTTATATGACAATTGTAGAGGCCAATGAAATCTACAAAATTTTAGTTCATTATGTTTTCATTTGGAGTTATCTTAGTCCGAAATATTCGATGCAGGTTTCTGATCTGAGCATTGTACTGTATCAATTATTTAGACATCAAAATGGTTTCAAACGGAAAACATATGAACTACAAAATTATAGATCTCCAAGCTCAAAATTTTCAAATAAAATTTATCCCCATCTAAGCTCATATAAAGAAATTGTTTTTTTAGACATGTTAAAAGATTTCCGCCGTTTGAATATGTGGTAAAGGTAATTCTGCCGATTCACTTGGCGATAATAAGTTAATAATAATCGGCGATGGGTGTACAAATATACAATTCTTTGTAGGATATTTTTTAGAAAAATAAATTTATAAATTATATTGAAATAAAAAATTCCATGCGCGTGCTGTCTGCAGGGGAAAAAATGTCGGCCAATTAGCCAGGGGAAATTGCACTCCTGTTTACGCACTTCCCCTACTCCCCTGCCTTGATAGCTATAGAGGCTCGTCGTACGTTCGATTCGGCCGTTTTCTGCATCAACGGGCCGAACACGCCCTTCCCGACCGCCGCCGCCGCCCTACTCGCCGCTGCCCAGGTCTTCGTCGGACTCTTTGCCGGGGACGAGCACTCGGTATGCCCACCCCTCTCTCTTCCCTTCCTTCTGTGCAAAACGGAGTTCCCGAACCCTGATTTATGCTATTTGGCTATCTGTATTCGGATCTGATCTAATCACAAGTGTAAGTGTATGCATGTATTATGCCACTAACTTTGTTTTTGTTTTTGGCAAAAAATTATCGGGTGTACACCCATGCCCTTTATTGGGTCCGCCCCTGATCCGTCTAGTTAATCTCCATTAACTTGATTTCTTGAAGCTCAGCGTATGACTGTTTGAGGTGGACCATTGAAATACTGAATGACTGAAATTGGTATTCTGAAACTGTGGTCACTTGACAGATAACTGAGGGCATTGAGAACGGAAATATTGTATTACTTTTTCAGACGGCATTGACAACGGAAATATTGTATTACTTTTTCAGACTATGTTTATCTTAGAACTATTTATATTGTAATTTATGCAGGTTTTGAACTTAGTTTGTTGAATTCAGATATTATGAGACCTTCTAAATATGTATGTGTATCATGCTTTTGATTAATTATTTGTATACTGGTTTCTTTGTCAAATATTGTATCTATATACCGAAATGTGAATATGGATTACACTGAATTGCATATGTTAGTGCTGGCTAGGACTAACACTAATCTAGGTTAAATCCTGGTTCTGTCATGAACCAAGCTAATCTGCTTTAGTTTCATCTCTTTATCAAGTCAGAGTTGTTGTCAACCACCTTCGTGGCTAATTCATATCTCCTCTGGCATAGGGCTTGCATGATACTAGTATTTTCGAGGACAACAGCAAGAAGCCTTCATAAAGCCGCTTCTCATTCACATTCTTCAATCTTTTGGATCAAAGAATTCTTTAGCTGTAAGCCAACATTTCAACATCTTAGCACTAACAACCTGATGAGCCCAAATGATTTGTTGGAGGCTCAGGATATGGTTCCTGCTGAGGGAAACCACAGTGGCTCCTCAAGTGTTCAGTCCACCCCAGAAATTGAGAAAAAGTATGTGCATCGTGTCTATGATTCCATAGCTCCCCATTTCAGTGCAACAAGATTTGCTAAATGGCCCAAGGTTGCAGGATTCTTGAATTCCTTGAGGCCTGGGTCGATTGTACTGGATGCTGGCTGTGGTAATGGCAAGTATTTGGGCTTCAACCCTGATTGTTTATTCATAGGATGTGATATAAGTCCACCGCTTATTGAGATATGTGCTGGGAGAGGGCATGAGGTGTTGGTTGCTGATGCTGTCAACCTCCCATACAGGGATGATTTTGGTGATGCAGCAATTTCAGTTGCCGTGTTGCATCATTTGAGTACTGATGATAGACGGAGGAAGGCCATAGAAGAGCTAATACGTGTTGTTCGGAGAGGTGGTCTGGTGCTCATAACAGTCTGGGCTAGGGAGCAGGAAGACAAGTCATTGCTTAACAAGTGGACTCCCCTCTGTGAGAAGTATAATGAAGAGTGGGTTGAACAGAGCAGTCCTCCAGTACGTAGTCAATCTGGAACTCTTCTGGAAAGCATTGCAGAAACTGATGAAGACACTGGTGTAATGAAGCAAACAGATGACCGATTAAAAAAATGTCATGATGGGGTGGAGGATAAGATCATTGACTGTAGTAATTCAAAGACTGATGAAAATGAGAAAAACCAGCAGGAGTACTTTGTTCCATGGCATCTACCATTTCACCGAGCTGAAATTGGTGCTGCATCTGCTGCTCTGGAGAATGGATTTGCAAAGAAAGATGAGAAGAAGGGTACAGTGGTCTACAATCGTTATTATCATGTTTTTGTTGAAGGAGAACTTCAAAGGTGGAGTATTCTTACTCAGCAAGTCTACATTCACACGAAAAAGCTTACTTCCTTCCCCTTTTGTTTCTACCTGTATACCTGTATAAAGTCAAATTCTACATTTGACCAATAAGCCATAGTATTGATGCCTCATAGAAGCTTCCTGTTTCATGGGTTTATTCTGATTTTTTCTGTTTTGGTCAATGTTAATATGTTTGTTAAGTTGCGAAAGATTGGAAAAAAATGGAATAACTAAAGATGGTAACTAGCTGTCGAAGGCAGTTTGATGCAGTTGACATTTTAGCGGCTATATTTACTCTTTCACCCAAACTTTCTTGATTAGAGGTTCACCAGAAATGTTGCCTTTATACATATAGATATCGCTACTTGTCACCTGATTGCCTTATACAGGTTATAGTTGCAAAAATCTGGTAACAATAATTATAGAGAAAGAAGAATATATTCTGCTGCTTGCACTTCATAAGCATGTATTACTTTCTTTTTGCTGAATGTCAGCTCTTTTGATTCGGAATATCTCATATCATTAACTGTCTTAATTTCAGATTGGTTTCTGGCATAAAGAATGCTGCTATTGTTGACCAGTTCTATGACAAATCCAACTGGTGCATTGTTCTCGAGAAGCTTTGAGCTGCAGGCAAAGGGATGTCACAAGAAGCCATCTGAAGCTGATATTTGGGAGGATTCAGTGGTAGGCAAGCCAAATGTTTTGATCCCGAAATGTATGATGCATTGTTAAGGCTTATGCGTCAGATTGCCCGATATTTTGTGGGCCATCTGGACTTGTAGAAATATTTACTGTCAATCTGGTCAACATCGTATATTAGCATGATTGCTAGTACTGTTTTTGATATAAGTGTGAGCTTTCATTTTTTTTAACGCAAATGAAGGTGTCCGTTACCCTTTGTTTGATCTATCACATCATGGACATACTAATCCTGCTTGGATCTATTAGTGGCAACGATTAGTTTGGGGGCTCCAACAATAGTTCATTAGCTGGTGGAGGGATGCTTATAGTTCATTTGCACCTCTAGCCAACTATTCAACCACCCTATTAGCTGGCCGGGCAGCCTCTTGCTAATAGTAGCTAGCTAATAGTTAGCTGCTATTAGCTAGCTAACTAATCGATTCAAACATGGCCTTATGCTGCTTTGTGTTTTACAAAAGCAAACATTTTTTGAAACAATGTGCAGCATGCATGCCATTCCAGTTCCCAGTTTTATGTATTGGGAGATGCTCAGGAAACAGAGATGACAGACCTGTCATAACAATCGAAGAGTACAGAGAGCCGGAACTTTTGTGATGCCCAACGATGACTAGAAACAAAAATACCTACTGCTAATAACAGAGTACATGTACAAGCAGATTTTGCCGAAGCACAAAAGGTCTCAGCATTCTTCAGTAGGGAAAGGAGCATCCTGTTGGGAGCAGAGGAACTCCTGTAGCTCCAAGTACACTATATTAACGGCTCTGGTGCAGATCAAATGTATTCTTCCTGATGTCAGGTAATTTGACGAGCTTGTTCAAACCAACAGCCTTATGTAGCAGCTACTTGCCAAACGCTTACCTCTGGCTTGTTAGAAGTACCTGATTCCGAATCACCAGCAGAATCATGCACTTGGTTTGCTTGCAGAGTTTATGGCTGGTGATGTCCTGGGTTTCCTGTCAGAGGTGCCAAATGCTTCCAAAGCGTCCAGGAAGAACTTTTTATTCGGGACAATCCCCTGATTATTCATTCTCTTGAGCAACTTCTGCACTAGTACCTTATCGTTCGCCTTGGTGTAGGCCTTGTAGAGCAGCTTGTAGGTGGAACCATTGGGCACAACACATTTCTGCAGTGCAGTATCCAGCAGCTGATCTGCTTCTGTGTGCAAGCCGTTCATGCAGTAGGCATCAAGCATCGAGTTCAACGAAGAAAGGTGCACTTTGTTTTGTGAGCTCACAAGCTCATCAAACACTTGCCGGGCCTTTGAGACACAATCACAATGAGCATACATCATGATGAGGCATTCTTGTGTCACATAGTTTGGTTTGAATCCCAATTCTTCCATCTTCTCAACTACAGACTCTGCTTTCTCTCTGAGCCTTGCTTTCCCATAATTTGTTATCATGGAATTAAACGTTGGGTGTGTAGGCCTCTCCTTTGATCGCAGTAGGCTCTTGAACACCTGCTCCATCTTATCAAATGTCTGCTTTCGCCCATATGAATCTATGAGTATGTTGAATGTGATCACATCTGGACGGCACTGTTTGCTTTTCATCCGCAGCAACACAGATTCCATCTCTTTGATCATGCCATTCTTCCCATATGCGTCAAGCACTCCATTGTAAGTATATATGTCAGGGGAGACTACACTTTCATCCAGATCCTTGAACAAGATGTCTACCTGCTTTGTGTCACCAGCCTGCGCAAAAGCCCTTAGAAGAATGTTGTATGTCACAATAGTCGGTTGACATCTCTCTATACACTTCATCTTCTCAAAATATCCAAGAGCTTTGGCCAAAGCCTTACTCTTGTCTCGTGAATGCAGATGTGCACCGATAAGAGAGTTATATACAGACGTATCTGGCTTGCACCCGCTGTTCCGCATCTGAGAGAACAGCCACATTGCCATCCGTATCTGGCCTTTCCTTCCCATCACAGATATTAACTTGGAGTAGATGCCATTGTCAGCAACATACCACCGCTGTTTCTGCATCCATCTGAATACCTAGCAGAACATGAAGATATTGAATGAACAGAAAAATAAAAATATCCAACATGCTGAAATTTAGTGGGCCTCTTGTTTGGGTGCTGACATTTGCTGTATGTCGGAGTAAATTTTGCTTAGCTATGCTTTATGAGATGGACATGTCCTAGCATTCTGGTGTGTGCTAGACACTAAAGTTGCCCTGAGACCTCGAAGTACCACAGCTACACTTTACTCTGCACCCACAGAGAAGCTGCTGAGTACGGAAAATGCAATGCATGATAAGATCCAATAATCAGTGTCAGTAGCTAGATTTCGAGTAGTCCATTCTTCATTGTTTTGGACGACGAAAACATTGGACTCAAGTAGCACCAGCACTAAATTACCTATCACACATGCAGGTAAACAAACAATGGCTCATAATTTACATATATACACCAATCCTAATAAGTTCTTAACCCAAAGCTTTGCAATGCGCAAAGCATGCAGTCTCCATAATCCACTCCACACCAATCCCTAAGTCAAGGAGTAGTATACAGGGAATCAGGAGCGCACCTCAAGACACTGGAGCCAGGCGTCGCGGCGGCCGAGCTCCTCGAAGAGGAGGAAGCAGTGCTCGGTGCGGACCACCCGCACGTGGCGGTCCAGCACTGGCACCAGCCGCTCCTTGCCGCCGGCCGTCCTCCACAGCAGCGAGCGCACCAGCTCCGCCGCCTCCGCTGCCTCGTCCACCCCCTCCTCCCCCGCGGCGCCCGCACCCCGCCGCTTGCTCCTGGCCGCGAGCGCCACATGGCGCGGGGCGCCGCCGCCCGCGCCTGGGCACGGGGACGGAGGCTGTCGCTGCGGCCATGGAGTTGATGTGCTTGAGCAGGCAAGCATCGGGTTGGACCAAAGGAAGGCTAGGGTCTAGTGCTGCATTGGACTGCGCTATGGTTGGCAATGGAGAATTGCGATGGCAGCGCCGGGTGGGAGGGAGGCGCTCTCCCGCTCTGTGCCTGGCCGCCTGGGTAGGGGAGAGGAAGGAGATAGGGCAGGGTGGAGCCGTGGAGATTAGGCCCCCTTCGGTTCACGGGAGAAGCGAAGGAAAAATAGGGGAATTAGGGCCTGTTTGGAGCCAACGAAATCTAAAACGCAGGAATAGGAAAAAACATAGGAATAAGGTATGATAAGAAAATAAAAAACTACGGGATTTTAAAACACAGGAACCAAAAATTTAGGCTGTTTAGAACACATGAATTTATAACATAGGAATTGTAACATGTTAGACAAATATGGGTACTAATTACTATATTTATTAGGCACGGATATGACCCCACCATGTTCTTCTCTCCTTAACTGCTCTTTTTTCCCTCCACTTCGTCGCTGTGGTCCATGCTCATGATGCTATGCTCCCAGATGACACCTGCCGCCATCTCATAATCACTCATTTGCTCGAGCAATCACGAAGGAAAAGAAAACAAGGGATTAGAGTGGATTCTTTTCTTCCCGTAAAATCGGCACCTAGCTATAGGAATCCAATGGAAAGGAAATCTCAATTCCTCCATTCCAAACACACTCACAAAGGTTTCCTTTCCTCCGTTCTTTGGTTCCTACGATTTTCCTTTGAAAATCCTTCAATCCAAACAGGCCCTAAGGGTTCTTTAGTTCCTATGGTTTGCTGACGTCACATGGTGCTTGAAACAGATGAAAACACAGTGTCAATTTCAGAGGAAAAGATTCGTTCATCCACAAAAATGCAGGAAATAAAACATCCGGTTCGAGCTCATGTTTTGGGGAAGTCCAAGGCAAATGACCAACCTGACAAGTTGAATTGCATTGCACTGTGCAAAAGTTGACCAATGATTTACGCAAATCACTGCTCCCTCCGTCCCAGAATATTTGTCGTTCTCACTTTCCGAGAAACAACTTTAACAAAATATATATTAAAAAATATTATTATTTATGATACATAATTAGTATCATTGGAAAGATCTTTGAATCTAGTTTTTTAACAAATTTATTTGGAGACACAAATGTTGCACATATTTTATACAAATTAAGTCAAAATCGTGGCACGGACACCGAAAACGATAGATAAATTGGGACGGAGGGAGTACACTGCATATTGCAAAGTGATGTTCGCTCTCCTGTCAAATCGGCATCTCACTACAGTGTTCAAGAGGAAAGTTTTCTCTATTCCAAATGACCACGATGATTTCTTTCCTATGTTTTTCCTATGCTTCTCCTGTGAGCCAAAGGGGCCTAGACGAATGGCAAAAAAAAAAAAAAAAAAAAGCAGAAAAAAGACGAACCGCTGAATTTTAGCAAAAAAGAGGATCGGCTGTTTGGGAATGTTTTTTAGTGGTAGATGAGCGGTGGAGATTAGACGAATTACAAAAAATTTAGCAAAAGTAAATTCCGTTTGGATCGGGGTTTTGAACCCGACGTGAATCGAACACGCAACCTTCTGATCTGGAGTCAGACGCGCTACCATTGCGCCACGGATCCTTGGTAAAAAGGATCCATAATTATTTTATATATTGCATAATATGTCACTAAGACCTTTTTTTACCCCAAAGAAGCCCTAAGCGACGACGCCCATGAATTTGTGCCATGTAGTCTCACTGTGGTTCGTGGCAAAACGATGACACCAGGACCACGGGGCGAAACAGGATTGCAAGAGCAACGCTAATGACTCGAGAAGCGGCATGCCGCAACTCAAAAGCTCGGTAATTTCAAACGAACATAAGCTGATAAGCAGCAGAGTGCACGAGTGAACTACACCTGATGTACTTTTCGTCAAAGTTAAGGGAGCGCAAGCAGAATGCGACATGATCTTACTTCCCGGTGGACAACTGGACATCATCCGATACAAATCTCCGTGACTCTATCAGCGAGTATGTATATGATTGAGAGAAGAGGTGCACACTCAGCTATAGATGAGTGTTTTAATAAACATATTACAGTGTCTGTCAACCACAGCAAAAGGAGAAAGAATTACACAGGTTCCCGCAAAAAAAAAAAGGAAAACAGAAGCGCAAAATAGAATTTCCGTTCGTATGTATTGGAGATTTGGAGCCAGCACCATTGATCCGCAGGTATGAAGGGGACAGGACCGACATTCCCGCTTGATTCATGCCATTCCTTCAGACAGTACCAGCTGCAAAGATGAACAACCATTTCAGTTCAGATTAATCAAATTGGCGAATTCTGCAGCCCTAGAGAAGTTTGTAAATTTTTTGTTGATCTCTGGTTGGCTTAGAGAGGGGTGAATACAAATACTCAAACTTTTATCAAATTTACCCTGCGGCACTGCCGATCTAGAGGACGGCACTGCCGGACCAGAACAGCGGCACTGCCGCACATGCAGACAACTTCGAATCACAGTTCAAAATCCGTGAACGAAAACTTAGATCGGAGAAATTTCCTAGCTTACTGCAAGTATGACAATCACAGATCAAGAGCTAAAAGTGGTAGGAACATCACACACAAGTAGATCGACTAGAAACCCTAGAAATCACCTCAACCACAATATGTCATGCAAGTAATGTAAATCAAGCACAAGTGACACAATGATTTATCCCGTATTCGGCTCGCCACCAAGGTTTGCCTACCTCCACGTTGTTGAGGTTAGCCACTAAGGCTTAGGACTTTCCAACACTTCCTCGTTCTCAAGTCAAAAGACTTAACTCTTGAGATAAGGGATGAGTTTACTAACTTCAAGAGATGACTACAAACCTCCCGGGGCTGCAACACAAGTTGGCAAGCTCTACGGGCAACGCTCTAGCCGGCTAGGAGCCAAGCTCCAAGAGTAACAAATACAATCGCCGGTCAAAACATGAACCAAGTGCTCTTTAGAGTTGGGGGATCAGTGGAGCTACTCTCTAATTGAGTTTTGGACTCTTTTCCCTCAAGGATTGATGAGAAAATCAATAAATTTGCTTGGAGGCTTGAGGTCAACAATGGAGGGAGAGAGAGAGAGCTCCTGCTCTGTTTTGGGCGTGCTGAAGTGAGGAAGAAGGGGCGTGCTGCGGTTGCGTGAAAGCCCACGTTACGGCCCATTAAGCCGCGTCGGAGAATTCAGAGGGGCACAAATCGTGGGAACGGTTCCCCAAAAACCCTCGAATGCGAAAGGGTGGGGAAAGTGCTTTATAACTACGCCACTGCATCCTTCGCTCCCACCTTTGCCACTTTGCCATTCCGTTTACATCCTCAATCCTCGTGTTTCCATATTCGTATCCACATTTGCTTCTGTCGTCAAACCCCAATCACATCTGAGAGATGGCACCAAAGAATGGAGCTACCAAATCGAAGAAAACAAGCCCCAAGAAGGCGAGCGCCGACGCCCGGTGTGACGAAGAGTGGGTGCCATCGCGAATGGGAGAGGCAGAGCTTAACAGATTGATGAAGGCTGGCGTTCTTCCTGATCATGCTACCGTCGGATGACGGCTGGCCCTCGGTGAGTCCTTCCCAACGCCTCATACCAATGAAGTGGTGGTATTCAAGGATTATTTCTGGCATGAGTTGGGATTTTTTGTTCATCCATTCCTAAGGGATCTGTTGAAGCTCTAGGTGGTTAGTCTGTGCAACCTCCATCCCAATACTATTATGCATATCTCAATCTTCATCCATTTTTGTGAGGCATATCTCGGAATCCTCCCCCACTTCAACCTCTTCCGTCACCTGTTCTGGCTGAAGAAGAGAGGCGGCGGTGGTTCCAAGGTGGTCGGTGGGGTGTACCTTCAGTTGCGCGATGGGATGGCAGGAGAGTACCTTACTATGCCGCTGAACACATCATTGAAGGGGTGGAACGCCAGGTGGTTCTACATGAAATAGAGCCACCCAACTGTCCGCTATGATGTCGACCACATCCTAGAGAGCTAGAGGAGCTGGTCGGAGACGCCGAACATCACTGACATGGAGCAAGTGAGGGAGCTTCTTGCCTTAATAAAGGGCGTGAGGACCAATGGTGGATTGGTAGCGGCGAGCTTTATAGTACGCCACGTGCAGCCCTATAAGGAGAGGGTGCACCCAGCCTTCGAGTTCAAGGAGGAGACCGATGGTACCCAGGAGAGGCCGAAGATGCTGTCGAGGAACGTTGTTGAAGAGTGGGCTACAAAGCTATTCGCTCCGTTTGCCTCATTCAACATGTCAGGGTATACGAAGCCCTTCAACTACAAAAATCTACCTCCTCAGGTAAACATCTCAGTTGTGCATTCTTGATGCTTTTTATCCTTTGTCATTGCCAAGCTGTGGACTAATTCACTTATGCGAAGATCCACTCATAGGATAGGGTGGTGTACTTTTCTGGTGTGCCAAAAGGCGATTGGCCACCGGCGGTGGATGCACGACCATCGGCTCGACCTGAAGAAAGTTCCATCGGTGTTTCTTTGGAGTCCGGTGGTATGGATGCTGGTCGAACGGAGAGTCCTCTCCTGGTGTCGGAGAAAGCCCAAGGGAAGACGGCAGCGGAAGATGAGCCAGCCTAGAAGAAGAGGAAGACGGCGGCTGCTGCTCCCTTCAAACTAAACAGCATCTCTCTTGGCGATGATCAGACCACTCAAACACGAAGGACCATGGTGTTCGATTGGTCTGATGACGACAAAGTTCCAATGGCTCCTCCACCGAGCACGAAGGAGCCTCCGCGTAGCACGCGCGTGGAGGATCAATCAAGGGGAGGCGAAGAAGTCCCCGAGCAGCAAACGAGGGAAGTCCCCGCACAACAGACGATGGGAGTCCCTATAGGGTGAGCGACGGGAGTCCCCGAGCAACAGGTAGAGGTAAACCTGGTATGGCAGGCAAAGAGGGTCCTAGAGTGGCAGGCAGAATATAGGTCGACTGTGGAGGAAGCAGGACCTCCCCCCCAGAACATGGGAGTCGACCCCACGGCTACACCTAGGGGCTCAGGCAGGCACCGCCGGTTCAAGAAGTTGAACCGATAGACCAAACCATAAATACCCTTGTCTTGGAGTTGCTTTGTTGTAGTTTCTTAATTTTTCTAGCGACTGATGAGCCAATCTGATGCAGTGCAAAGCATATGGAGGATCTAACCCCGCTAGTCTGGACTATCGAACAGCTGGGGGCTGAACCTAGGTGGAAGCAACACCGATGGAGGAGTCAACCGCCGTCGCTGGCGGACTTGGCGGTGGCGAACAATTGACACCAGCAGCAGATGAGTCGGCGATAATACCCAAGGCAGCGGCGGGAACCATCGGGTCTTCGGGAGCAGAAGCTGGAGCTATCGGTGGTGTGCTGGAGTCTAGGGCAATGAAGCTGGTGGTGGCCAAGGAGCAAACGGCGCCCCCTGAGGTGTCGCCAGGGATGGTCAGACTCGGTGTCCAGCCATGGAGCCCCCCAATGGTGCCTCGAGCTACGGTAGAAGAGGACAAGGTGGAAGAGATTGAGCTCACTGAACCTTGACTCCAATCCATCTGAATCCTTCGCAAGCACAGCGATGAGGTGGTGGTTATCAAGGAGGAAGACACCACCAGAGAGATGAAGAGACTAAAATCCGCCGTCATCGGAGTAATGAAACAAATCAAGGTTAGTACTGCTTTTGGAATGCTCGACTATGATGTTGGAGATCAGACTTCATCATTAGCATTGTACATTTGTAGGGGATAACTCGGACTGCCGAGCAGCAGCACTAACTGATAAAAAGGATGGAACCCCTCACCAAGGAAAACGAGAAACTCAGGGAGGCGATGAACCTCTCGAAAAGAAACATCTAGAGGACCCGGTGCGAGCGAGACCTTGTGGAGTCCAATGCGCGGGTCTTGGAATATCAGAGGGGGTTCTGTCTGGGCAGCTAGCGGCTACGTCTGAGTAGCTATGGGGCAAGTCTGAACAACTGACATCTATCTCCGAACAACTGAGCGATGCCTCTGAACAGTTGGAACAGAAATCTGAACAACTCTAAAGTGTATCCGAGTAGAAAACATGTACGGTATATCGGTGAATGTACTTTGTATTGCTGAGCAGCCATATTTTTGGTGATAACTGTTGTGCTTGTAGAGCAAGATGTGGAGCTCGGCCAACTGTGTCAAGCCGTCGAATAACTTCGACAGGAGAAGGCGAAGGAGTCAGACCGAGCAGACAAACTGGCCGAGGAGCTGAAAGGTGAATACCTCCTGGTCGGAGTTACTATTGAAGTAATTTCCTTGTATGATAGAACATTGTAACTCTTGCAGGCTACCGTCATAAAGCCAAGGCACAGTTTGATATGCTGGCGCAAGAGGCTAGGACCCAAAGGGATAACTTCAACGCTGTAGTCGCCACAATTAAACCAGTGCTCGACTGCATCGAACTGGAACCGGCTCCTTCACCCATCGACAGGCGACAACGTTCGAACACCATCATCTAGAGGTGCAAAGCGGCATGGGAGAACTTCAAGATCTTCAACCGCGATGCCATTGTGACCGTCGCTACTCATGCCCTTGCGGTGATGCGGTCCCACTACCTAGCCATCGACCTTCAGGCAATAGGAGGCAGGTTCGCCGACGGGCTAAGCGAGGTGGAAACCCAGTAGCTGGAGGATGAGGTGGAGGACGTAGCTTAAAAGCTGGCCAGTGATATAGACTTCTTTGGCGAGACAGACAGGTGATGGCAGGAGCACAATGATCTGCTCAGGGGGGTATTATCTATAATTTCTAGACAGTGTAGTTAGAACACGCGAAAGCGCAAAAAACACTTATGTATATGATAAATGTTATAAGGTGCATGTGTATGCAGTTAGCTTGTATTTCGGTGAAAAAAATCTTTGTAGTTTTAACCATAACACAATTATACATAGTACAAGTAGCGTCCAAGCAGTTGGTTTGCTACTGAACCCCATGGCCTCGGCTAGCCCATAGTCCATAACAGTCGAGCGTGGAGCCCGTGCATGTGTAGGAGGAATAGGCGTGACCAAGGAACCGCAGCCGACCACCCATAACACTAGAGCATGGAGCCCGTGGCACGTGTAGGGAGAGATCAGAGACTGGGTCTTCTCCATAGAGAATAGAGCAGAACTGTGAGCTGCTCGGCGGTTATCGAAATAACTTGGAGATATAAGTAGTATTAGCGGCATCCGAGCAATTAGTTTTGTGCTGAGCTCTCAGGCCTTGGCTAGCCCATAGTCCATAACGTCGAGCGCGGAGCCCATGGACGTGTAGGAGGAATAGGCATGACCAAGGAACCATAGTCGACCACCTATAACGCAGAGCGTAGAGCCCATGGCACGTGTAGGGAGAGATCGGGGATTAGGTCTTCTCCGAAAAGAATAGAAAAGAAAGTATGCTGCTCGCTGATCGACAAAATATCTTGGAGATTTGGAGCAAAGTGTTTGGTGATTTGGAGATAACCGTTTGGCGATTTGGAGAAAACTTATTCGGTGATTTTTGGAGAAGACGTGTTCGGCGATTTGGAGAAATCGTTTGGCGATTTTGGTGAAAACATGTTCGGCGATAACGTTGAAGATTTGGAGAAACATGGTTGGCGCAGTTATGACGCTTTTGAATTGGAGTTCGCTATGGAGTAGCATAGAGCTCGGCGACCGTAAGTGGGGGTTAAACCACAATG
Organism: Miscanthus floridulus; assembly: GCF_019320115.1. NCBI lineage: Eukaryota > Viridiplantae > Streptophyta > Magnoliopsida > Poales > Poaceae > Miscanthus > Miscanthus floridulus. The sequence continues at coordinate 213,145,378 of NC_089587.1, read as the reverse complement.
GAGAAAAAGTGGAGACAAATTATGGAGACCAAAACTTTATTCAACATAAAGTGGAGAGTACATATCTGGAGCATTTCAAGGATAGAAACATATAAGGTGCTCTATGTGCCATGAGTTGGGAACATTGATTTTGTCTAAGTCACATAGGTGATAAGACCCTAGTCGGGTGGCCTCTTTAATGATGTAAGGCCCTTCCCAAGGGGAGGAGAGCTTGTGCATCCCTTCAGTTTTTTGTTTTCTGCGAAGAATGAGGTCACCAACAGCAAATGAGCGACCTTTGACATTGCGGTTGTAGTACCTCCGCAAGCCTTCCAGATATTTGGCTGTGCGGACATAGGTGATTAGGCATTCTTCCTCGGCCCTGTCGATGTCCTCTGTCCAAACAGCTGTGGCCTACTCTACATCATAATTTTCCACCCTAGGTGCTCGGAAGGCAATATCCGCTGGTAGTATGGCTTCTGAGCCATAGACCAAGAAGTATGGAGACACACCGGTGCTGTGACTAGCTTGAGTACATAGTCTCTAGACTATAGCTAGTAGCTCCTTAAGCCATCTGCCTGGGTGCTTTTCTTCTTTCTGATATAGTCTTTTTTTGAGGGCATCAAGGATCATGCCGTTCGTCTGTTCGACCTGGCCATTGGCTCTAGGATGAGCAACGAAGATGTATTTGACAGAGATGCAACAGTCTTTGTAGAAGTCCCAAAAGTGATGGCCAATAAATGTAGTTCCGAGGTCGATGATGATGCTGTTCGAGAGACCAAATCTATGGATGATGTCTTCGAAGAGCTCGACTGCTTTCTTTGTAGTAGCCGAGACGAGCAGTTTATACTCAATCCACTTGGAGAACTTATCAATGGTGACGTATACGTACTGAAAGCCACCAAGCGCTGGCTTAAAAGGGCCAATCATGTCCAGTCCCCAGCATGCAAAGGGCTAGGAAGCTAGAATGGTCTGCAGTTCTTGTGCTGGCACATGTATTTGCTTGGCGAAAAATTAGCATCCTTTACAATGTCGGACAAGATCTTCTGCATCAGAGATGGCCGTAGGCTAGTAAAAACTAGCTCGAAAAGCTTTGCCGACCAATGTTCTCAAAGCCATGTGGTTGCCATAGGAACCAGAGTGAATTTCGAGAAGCAACTTCACTCCGTCTTCTTGGATGATGCATTTTTGTAGAATCCCTTCCTTGGCACTTTTCCTCATCAAGTTGTTGTCCACCAACACATAATGTTTGCTTCAACGGATTAGGCATTCGGTTTTAGTCTTATCGATGGGTACTTCAGCACTGGTAAGGTACTTGATGAATTATTCCCTCTAATCGACGGCCGACGATGGTACCACCAGTACTAGCTGCTCGGTGGGAGAAACTTCCTGAACTTCCTTATCTTCTTTAATGGATGGCACCAAGAGATCTTGAATGAAGACCCCTGGTAGAATCACAGCGCGAGAAGAGCCCAACTTGGATAAATGGTTGATGAGCTGATTTTGGTCGCGTACCACGTGGTGGTACTCGATGCCGTAGAATTTTCCTTCAAGCTTCTTGATTTCGGTGCAATATGTATCCATCTTCTCGCTGTAGCAAGACCAGTCTTTGTTAAGCTGGTTGATAACCAGCGTGGAGTCCCCATATACCATGAGGCGTTTGATGCCGAGCTTAATGGCTATACGGAGTCTGTGGAGACATGCTTCATATTCAGCGGCGTTGTTGAAGGCCGGAAAGTGTATCTAGAGAACGTATCCGAGCTTATCATTGGTTGGCGTAATGAACAGAATGCTCGCACTAGCACCATTGATGTTATGGGTGCCATCAAAGTACATCACCCAATGCTTAGGGTAGGTGGTGGCGATGGGCTCTTGGATCTCGGTCCACTCAACGATGAAATCAGCAAGCGCCTGAGACTTGATTGTAGGCCTGCTTCTAAATTCAATGGAGTAAGTACCGAGCTCAATAGCCCACTTGATGATATGGCCATTGGCCTCTTTGTTGTGAAGGATGTCCCCTAGAGGGAACTCGGTGACCACGATGATCTTGTAATACTTGAAGTAGTGGCAGAGCTTGCATGACGTAACTAGAACGGCGTATAGCAGCTTCTAGACCTAAGGATAACGAGTCTTGGGCTCATTAAGAACCTCACTGATGAAATATATTGGACATTGCACCTTATAGGCATGCCTAGCCTCCTCACATTCGACCACAATTGCTGTGCTGACGACATGAGAAGTAGCGGTGATATAGATCAGCAGAGTTTCGTCTGGCCGTGGTGCCATCATGATCGGAGGCTTTGTTAGGAATAACTTAAGCTGCTTGGAAGCTGTGTCTGCCTCTTTTGACCAGGAAAAGCGCTCAGAGGCCTTGAGGAGTTTGAGGAAAGAAAGCCCTTTTTTGCCGAGGCGTGATATGAAGCAGCTTAAGGCAGCCATGCAGCCTATAAGCTTCTATATATCCTTGATGCATGTTGGTCGTTTCATGTTGGTGATGGTGGAGATCTTGTCAGGATTGGGCTCAATGCCTCATGCGCTAACAATGTAGCCCAGGAGGATACCGGATGGAACTCCAAAGATGCACTTTGAAGGGTTTAGCTTCTATTGGTACCTGTTTAGGTTGGCGAACGTTTCTTCAAGATCGGTGATAAGATCATCGGTGGTCTTGGACTTGATGAGCACATCATTGATGTAAGCTTTGACGTTGCGGCCAATCTGTTGATCAAGGCACATCTGGATAGCCCTTTGATAAGTTGCCCTGATGTTCTTGAGTCCAAAGGACATGGTGGTGTAGCAATACACACCGAAGGGCATGATGAACAACGTCTTGATCTGGTCTTCTTCCTTGAGGGAGATCTGGTGATAGCCGGAGTAACAGTCATGGAAGGATAGCAGTTTGCATCTAGTGGTGGAGTCTACAACCTCGTCTATCTGAGCCAAACCAAAGGGGTCTTTAGGGCAGTGTTTATTAAGATCAGTGTAATCAATGCACATTCTCCAATCTTTATTCTTTTTTCGAACGAGAATAGGGTTTGCTAACCACTCAGGATGATACACTTCTTTTATAAATCCGGCAACTAAGAGCCATTTTATTTCTACCCTAATAGCCTCCTTGTTTGGCGCGAATCGGTGGAGTTTCTACTTAATCAGTTTGGCGGTCGGCAAGACATTCAAGGAGTGCTCGATCTTCTCCCGTGGTACCCCCGGCATGTCTGTAGGTTTCCAAACAAACACATCAGCGTTGGCACATAGGAAGGAGATGAGCATGCTTTCCTATTTGGGGTCAAGGTGAGCTCCAATCTTCACGGTATTGGAAGGGTCATCGAGGCCGAGGCCGACCTCCTTTTATTTCCTTGGACTTGGCGGAGGCATGGGGAGGCTCTAGCTCTGGGATCTCCATGTCATCAGTGGACAATGTCTTGGCTTCGGTGACCATGCTGGCCATTTGGATGGAGAGGTCGGTGGCTTCAACGAGGGCGAGACTCTCTGTCTCACAGGCGTAGGCGATGGAGAGGTTGGCCTGTAGGGCCAGAACTCCTATAGGCGAAGGCATCTTTAGCACCAGATATGCGTAGTGTAGTACAACCATGAACTTGGCCAAAGCTGGCCGACCAAGTATGGTGTGGTAGGCGGTGTTGAAATCATTGACGTAGAAGTTGATGTACTCAACGCGGTAGTTGCTTGCCGTGCCAAACTATACTGGTAGGGTGATCTCTCCAAGCGATTTGGAGGCCCTGCCAGGTGCCACACCCCAAAAGGAGGAGTCGGAGGGTGTGAGATCCGCTAATTCGAGGCCTAGCTCCTTTAGGGCTCCGACGAAGAGGAGATTCAGAGCGCTCCCACCGTCGATGAGCACTTTTCTGAAGAGCACCTTCTGGACGGTTGCATCGAGGACGAGGGGGAAACATCCTATGTAGGGAATGTCCGCCCACTAGTTAGCCCTGCTAAAGGTGATGGGGACTTCGGACCATGGGTGATAGCTGGGGTTGGCGACAGAGTCCTCCGTAGTGATGTTGAGCACCCGCCATGTGGCGAGCTTCCATTCTCTTCTGCTCTCGGTGGAGGCAAGACCCCCAAAGATGGTGGCAACCACCTTGTTGTGGTCCTAGAAGGCATTGTCATTGCCCCTAGGTGGTCGGCGACCTCCGGCTCCATCGTTGGTGTCGTCGTCTAGCTTTTTGTCCTAGAACTCCTTCGCCAAACCGAGGCAGTTCTTCATCTTGTGCTTGGCATTCTTATGGAGAGGGCACGAGCCATCGAGGATCTTCTTGTACTGTTTGTCATAGTTGCACTTGGCGCGAGGTTCATTTATGGTAGTGACGATGTGGTCTGGCCGGCGGCAGCGATTTTAACCAGTCTTGGGTCCTTCTGGCCGATCACACCCGCTATCACGATGATAACTATGGTCATCGTGGTGGCGGTCATCGGAGCAGTCATCATAGCGACATGTTGGGCGATGAATGCCTACATCCTCATTAAAGCACACCTCGGCTTTCTCGGCGTCGGCGTACTGGTTGGTGGTTGTGATCATCTCACCGATCCCCGTGGGTGGCTTATGGTTGAACTTAGAGCGAAGCTCGCGGTGATGGAGTCCTCGGATGAAGGTGGTGATGACCTCGGCTTCCATGATGTTTGGAATAGAATTCCTCATTTCGAAAAAGCCTCGGATGTAGCTACGGAGGAGCTCAGATGGCTTCTAGTTGATGTGGTTGAGATCATGCTTGGTTCCCGATCATGTACACGTAGCCATATAATTGTCGGTGAAGACTTTTTTTAGCTCATCTTAGGATCCGATGGAGTCTAGGGCAAGGCTAGTAAACTAGTTCATGATGGTTGGCGCGAGCATGACAGGAAGATAGTTCACCATGACATTGGTGTCTCCCCCAGCGGCGTGAACAGCAGTGGCGTAAGCCTATAACCACTGTGTTGGATTCATCCTTCCCTCATAGGGCTCGACCCCAGTGATTTTGAAGCCACGGGGCCACTGAATTGTTCAGAGCACCCTTGTGAATGCTGGGGGCCCCTCGGGGTTGTCGGCACTGTCATCTACAGTGTTGTCACTAACAATTGGCTCAAGGGCTAAGTCCAGTTGCCATACTCTTGCTTGTACTCCTGACGGCGGCGTACTTCGTCCTCATGGCGACCGAAATGGCGTTCATCGATACATCGTCGTGCATCTTGGAGATTGTTGAGGTACACCCGAACGTCCTGGTCGACCTTCTGGTCATGTTGGCGATGGTGTTCAGCATGGTTGCCCCTAGCTCTGCCCTAGAGGGGTTGCCTATCGTCGTGGTGCTGGTCGGCGAAGCGACTTTGGCGGTGATCAGTTCTTATGGTGACTGATCGATGAATCAAACTAGTAGAGTATGAAGGTCTCTGATCCTGTCGAATCTCATTGACCTAGTAGTGCACCACTTTAAGCATGGTGGCAACCTTGGCAAGCTCGGGCATCTGCAGGAGGCGGGCGAGCTCGTTGGCAGCCACTGCCAGATTGGCGCTTGGAGTCTTGAAGACGGCATGGCCATCAATGCGGAGAAACTCTTTGTTGAGGTTGCACTGGAGTGGCGTTCCTTGTGAGTCAAGCTGCTGCTCGGCCATCGCGAGGGCATTCTCGTTTGCTCGGCGTTGTGCATAGTTGATGTTTTGGTTCTCATGAGCGGCATGTTCCTCCTCGGTGTCGCCGTTCCGAGGGGGGTTGTTGATGCTGACATTGAAGATCGCACCACCCTAGAAAAGGAGGGAGAGGAAGTTGCTCGGTGAAGGTTTCAATGAGGGTTTTTATAGAGCCTTAGGGACTCAGAATCTAGATTCTCCTCTAGGATGGTCTAGAGGGATGCTCCAAAGCATCGACTGACGTGGAGCATGTTGACGGCCAGCAGAGGCTGGTCGGTGATCTGGTCGGCGAGAGGAAGGATGTCTCCCACCTGGTCGGTGAATTTGCCCCTTAGGGCATCTTGGTAGGTGGCAGGCGACATTGGTGAGCCCGAAGGGCAGAGCCGTAACTCCTAGAGTTTTCTAAGCAGCCTCTGATAGATTTGGATCGGAGGGTGGTCAGGCGCTGAACCAAAGTGTCCAGAGCCAATTCGGCGATGGAGAGGCAATCAGCGAGCTTCAGACCAACCCAATCGATGGACTCGACCAGATCATCGTTGTTGATCTGCCTCCTCTAGTAGCAAGGAAGCAGACGGTGAGTTGCTGATGAAGGTGACCTTGGGGGTGGTTCCGAGATCAGATCTACAGTCACAGGTGCGGGGATGATTGACATAGAATTGACCTGTGCCGGCTCAAGGAGCTCTCCGACTCCGTTAGCGTTGATGATTCAGGATATCGATCCGACCGTGAAGATCTGGCTGGGCTGCGGGAGGGATGAAGAGCCTATGGAAAAAGTCATCTTGTTCGATAAGGAAACAACACGCAAGCCCCTACCTAGCACGCCAACTATCAATAGAATATCATCGGCAGTCCTCCAAGGGGTATCCCATGAAGGTAGATTGATCGGCAGAGGTGCATGAGATCAAGAACAAGAAGGCAACAGAGACACACGAGTTAGACAGGTTCAGTCCATCAGTATGACATAATACCCTACTCCTATGGTATGTTGGTTTGTATTGGCTATCAGTAGTGATATTGCATGAGTTTGGAGGGGGTCCCTACCCACCTTATATAGTCCGAAGAAGGAGGGATTACAAGTCGATTAGATCTGAGAGATAACCAGAAAGTAATAACTGATTACAGGAATCTTGGGATCATATATATCCTAATAGATCTCGTAGCATCTTTAGGATATCTTCCAGATAGTCTTGAGGAAGGTGCCGACCAGCATCGTGCCCCATAAGGCTTCATCTTGTGGGCTAGGGCCGCCCCTAGAGGCGCAGCCCATGTGGTCTACTGTGGGTATCTAGGGTCATACCCCCCATAGACCCTCTCAATCATAAACATGAGATAGGGGGCATAGGGTATCCCTTTCTCCCATCCTCCATGGCATTCCTCAGCTCACTGCCACATGAAGTGAGGGACATTAAACCTGTCACCTTCAGGAGCAAATCTAGCAAGCACATTCCTCACATATCCATTAAGATCAGAAGCTGCTCCATCCTTAGGATTGATAGTGTGCCTGATCAAATTGTTCAGAATGTAATAATACCTCTTTAGGCCACTGACCTTCCCATCTGCACTTCTCCTATGAATCCACATATATGCAATGTCATGGATCTCAGCTCTAGCCTCATCATGAATGTAAGTGAAGCCCGCTCCTCCTCTCCAAAACCAAGGATCTGGCTGAAAGTCACAAAATCAACTCTATAATATTGTCCCTCAGTCTTCCAGTGAATCTCACCAGTGTAGATGCTATAGAAGAAAGTGGCATGGAATTAGGCTAGCACTTCCTCATTCCAATTATATCTGAAACTCATAATATCAGTGAGGCCAAACAACTCACAAGCCTTGATCACCTTATTGAATTCTGGCTCATTCTTTGCCTTCATCTCCTCCCAATCAACATACTGCATCTTGACAACTTTGGATTTCTTGTAGTTGAAGTTCACAGATGCATAGAAGTTGGAATGAAACTTATTCAAAAACTTGTAGTCAATCTCCAAATCCTTTGGCTGCTCATAGGGATTGTTCTCACATGCTTCCTCCACCATCTTCAGCTTTCCCATATAGTTGGACACGGGATGAACACGTGTGTCAACAGGACGCCTCATAACCACATCCTTAGAATACTCTCTAATGTAGCTACTGTCAAACTCCTCAAGATGAGATGGAGTATCTGGGCAAGCACCTAGAGGAATAGTGCGGCCAGCCCTCTCCAGGTTCTCCTCATCCTAGATCATCTGATCTCTCCTCCCCCTGTCTCTGGCAACATCTCTACTTGTTGCACTACTGCTGCCCCTTGTGGTCCTGCCACGACCACAGCGAGGCATTTGCTTGTCCCGAGGCTGTGTCATCTTCCTCTTCCCCCTCTGGTCATCATCACCTTCGAAGGCCATCTACGCAAAAACATAGACCAAAATGAGAACTGTACAAATGGAGAGTAGGAGTTACCCTATAAAGCAAGTTAAGTAATCAAGAAGAGTCAATGTGCAAGTGAGAGAAGCAGCTGATGAGGTACTGCCCCTAGATGTGCGGCACTACCGCACCTAAAAGCAGGCACTGCCTGCACCAGCTATTTCACCAAGACTGCACTTTGCCTCTTCTTGTCTACTGAACTTACTTCATAATTTAACTCTCAACCCACTATACAATCTTAGAAAGCATATGCATGTATATGTCATCAATTCATCTAGATATGATTGAGAGAAAGCCTAGTAATCATGAATCTTAGCATTGGGTGTTGAGTGAAATAGATAAAGTGAGTCAACCATCAAACTAGGAAGTGTAGCATTGCCATCTTTGCCACAGAGGTGCGGCATTGCCAGCAGCAGTCAGTTTGGTTCCAAAGTTGAATCATGATTTCTACTTCAATCAATCCTCAATACATCATTCAAACTACTATATACCTTCTAATCAACCATCCAAGACAACTAGAATTGACACATTGCATAAATTCAGGAATGGATTTAGGGTTTCACCTTGGTTTTCATGGATTAAGGAGGAAAAGATGAATCAGCTCTATCCACGAGCTAGGGCTGCTGCTGATGACAACATAGAAGAACAGCAGCAGGCCGTGGCAATGCCATAGGTGGCAACACAGCTGGATAGAGCAGCGGCGGTGTGGCTACATGCATGAGAGGGAGAGAAAGGAGAGAGAGAGGCAGTGGCGGTAGGTGAGAAAGAGGTGAGAGTTACCCAAGGGCTAGGTGAAATAAGAAGAGTAAATGGGCCCCACGGTAACTGCTGTCATGGGCTGAATTTCGATTGAAATTCAAAGTGCGGCACTACCGCAAGGCAGGTGCGGCACTACCGTACTCCCCAGGACAGCAAGATTTAGCTACTAACTAAATACATATATATATATGATATGAACACATATCTCAAGCACACTATGATCAGCAACAAATAATCAATACAAATAATAATCATAATACACTTGTTTCTTCTGATAAACATTTTAAGGATAATACTTAAACTTTTGTAATTCATTTCCCCTATCCATGCTAGTTCATCAATCAAGGTGTGCTATAGTTCAAATGATGTTACGAGAATTAAGTATATTTAGCTCACTACACAAAGCACAAAACCTTGAACTCATCAAGAGGCTTAGTGAAGATATCGGCTAGTTGTTTTTTGGTGCTCACATGGTGAATTTCAATATCTCCTTTGGCTTCGTGGTCTCTCAAGAAATGATGTCGGATGTCTATGTGCTTAGTTCTTGAGTGGCTTACAGGGATTGTTGGCTAACTTTATGGCACTTTTGTTGTCACACAAGAGTGGGATTTTAGTGAAGTGACATCTGAAATCTTGAAGGGTTTGCCTCATCCAAAGTAGTTGAGCACAACATGCACCGGCTGCAACATACTCGACCTTGGCAGTGGAAAGGGCTACACAATTTTGCTTTTTAGAACTCCAAGGCACTAGGGACCATCCAAGCAACTGACATGTCTCCGAAGTGCTTTTTCGATCTACCTTGCAACCGGCGTAATCAGAATATGAATACCCAAGTAGATCAAACCTAGAGCCCTTAGGATACTACAAGCCAAGGTTAGGAGTGTGTACTAAATATCTCAAGATTCTCTTAACGGCCACTAAGTGACACTCTTTTGGGTTAGCTTGAAATCTAGCACACATGCACACACTAAGCATAATATCGGGCCTAGATGCGCACAAATAAAGTAGAGAGCTGATCATGGAGCGATATACCTTAGGTATCCACGACTTTCCCTTTATCATTGAGATCTAGATATCCATTGGTTGGCATAGGAGTTTTGATAGGCTTGTCATTCACCATGTCAAACTTCTTGAGAATATCATGGGTGTACTTTGTTTGGACTAATAAAAGTTCCATTCCTTCACTTACTTGATTTGAAATCTAAGGAAGAACTTCAATTCACCCATCATGGACTATCTCAAATCTATTGGTCATGATCCTACTAAATTCCTCATAAAAGAATGATTAGTACTACCAAATATTATGTCATCGACATATATTTGGCACTACAAATATATCTTTGCCAACTTTGTGAGTGAAAAGGGTAGGATCAGCGTTACCTATTTCAAAGCCTTGTTTAAGCAATAATTCTTTAAGGCATTCATACCATGCTCTTGGTGCTTGCTTAAGCCCATAGAGCACCTTTTGGAGTTTGTAGACATGGTTGGAAAATTTGTGATCTTCAAAGCCCAGGTGGTTGCTCAATAAGTCAACATAGATAAGTTCTTGAATAGGGCCATTGAGAAATGCACTCTTCACATCCATTTAATATAGCTTGAAGTTGTGATGAGCAGCATAGGCTAGAAGCATTCAAATTGCTTCAAGTCTTACCACCGATGCATATGTTTCTTCAAAGTCCAAGCCCTCTACTTGAGTGAAACCTTAAGCAACCAACCTTGCCTTGTTCCTTGTCACCACTTTATTCTCATCTTGCTTGTTGCGGAAGACTCACTTGGTGCCAATGACATTGGTATTGGGTCGTTCCACCAAAGTCCACACTTGGTTTCTTTCAAAGTTATTGAGCTCTTCTTGCATGGCCATCACCCAATTCAGGGTCTCCAAGTGCTTGTTCTACCTTAAGAGGCTTCAAAGAGGAAATAAACGAGTAATATTGACAAAAGTTTGCTAAATGTGAATGAGTAGTTACCCTCTTTGCAAGACTCCCAAGGATGTTGTCAATGGGATGATCCTGTTGTATGGTTTGCCTTAGCCTTGGATGCTCAATGGCCTCTTGTTCATCTTCTGGATCTTCATCATCATCTTGCTCAAATATGGGTTGTAGGTTTTGTCCATGAGCTGGAGTTGAATCAGCTGCTGCCGACTATGTAGGTGCAGGCACAGCCGCCCTCTGGAGTTGCAGCAGGTGTTTGCTATAGTGTAGCATCAGGTATGTTCAGCTGGAAATTGGTGCAGTAGCAACTTGAGGAACCTCTACTTCAGTGGCTTCATCTTCTTGTGGTCTAATATCACCAATAGCCAATTGCTTAGATTGCTTCATATGGTGGATCCTCCTTTCCTACAACACTTGAATCAACTTGCTCTACTTGAGAGGCATTAGATTCATCAAATGTCATGTCTACCGCAATCTCAACTCTCCTAGAGGTTTTGTTGAAGATACGGTAGGCATGTTCATTTGATCCATAACTAAGAAAAAAACATTCATCAACTTTAGCTGCAAACTTAGAGGTTTTGGGTTTCTTGTTGTGGTAGAACCGCCTAATCTAATATCTCCTAGGAGTACTTGTCTTCCATTAGACACTAAGTACTCAAGAGAGGACACTAAACCATGCCAGTTCCATCGAGCACACCCCAAGGGAGAACTCGAAAATCCATATTTTTCCATCAGAATCATAAATGAGATAATAAAGCTTACAACATTCTTAAGTTATTTCTTACATCACTTTATTACAGTACAGAATATAACCTCAATTGATTATAACAGCAGAATATAACAATGTTATTAGAGTTACAGAGGAAGCAAGATTAATTTAATGACATGGTGGAGCATTAACATAGTGGATATTTTTACACAAGAGATGCTATTAGATTTTACATCTTTTCTTATAAAACCTTTAGTAAGGGTTATAAATAAACACTATGGTCGTAGCAAAAAAGGAACCCTCCCTAAGCCCACCAGGAGGTTTCCACAAACAAGAGTCAGCTCTAAGTATTCTTCAATCACCTACAACAAGGGAAATAAAACCCTAAGTACTCGATTGTACTCAACAAGACTTACCCGACAAGAGGAAAATAAAAGACTCAAAGGATATACAAGGCTTATTTGGCTTGTGGATTATTACATATGCGGAAGCATTACTAAACGTGCGTCCTTATATTCAATTTTATTAGCAGTCATCATTAGTTCGTTAACTAACCATTTTATGTAAGCACCTATGCTACTTTCAAGCAGGTGGTAAGAAATCAGAACCATTTTACCATCTTTTATGTTTCAGTTCTTACTATGGTGCTAGACCATAGCCAAGTTGGTACCGGCTCATAGAAAAGGCAATTCCCATAGCCAAGTTGGTACCGGCTCATAGAAAAGGCGATTCGTAAACCAATGTATCATAGCTGGGTACCTCGAAACACATGCCCCGTTTGTTTCCTAGGTATAAACAAAACCAACCTATTCCACTCCTGTCATGGGGTCCTGGTCCCTGTCCAAACTTGGACTCCAAGCCCCCACACTTGAGACCTAGTCTCAGTATGGTGCTTAGACCTCAACCTTTCCCTGCCTCCAATCAATCGGTCTAGAAAGAGCCAGAACCCACGATAAGAGCGTAACAAGCCTTCCCGCTCCCATAAGCAAGTATGTGCTCAGGATAATAAGTCTGTGATCTGACTACCATCCACAACAATGAACGGTCCTCAATCGGCGGAACAAGTGTAATCCGAGCCTCGGTCGAATGCCTAACCAAGTCTAGATCCAAAGTACCATTCCGCTCGGTCTCCAATTATCATTCATATATATTCCATGTGATAGTAATATAATAACACAATAATATATTTTCTATCTCTCATGAGTGATAGGCAATCACCCAACTTCTACCAGATCCTATAGCATAGCAAGCTACACAATCTTGACATGCTAGTAGGACTCATAGGATAAGGATATATATATATATATATATATATATATATATATATATATATATATATATATATATATATATATATATATATATATATATATATATATATATATATGCAAGTGGGTTTCATTCAACTCCTCAGAAATTAATTTACAAGCATAAAATAAAGTGCAAAATAATAGGGGTTATGCACCGGGGCTTGCCTAGGTAAGATATAACCAAAAGTTAGCATTCCATTATGGTGACACGATCATCAAGGCACCATCTTTTCTGCTACTTCAGTTGACTCCATGATCCATCGTTGTTCCTATTATGATATATGTGGATGCAACGTAGAGATGTAAATAATCAACGGCAACTACAACTCTAAAATATGATTACGCTCCGCAAGCTAACAAGCTAGCTTTAATGACTAACGTACTAGTCTATGTATCCACATCGCCAAGTAAGGCTTTGTCTCTGAAAAAATGTTCTAGTTTTAAAATCCCAAGGTGTTTCAGCATTTTATTGATTAAATATATATTTTCAAACTAGGGCTCATTTAGCTACCTTAGCAAACTAATTATTATTTTTGCCTTTACCACGGGGAGGTCCTTGGGATCCCTGCGCATGACAGCGTGGCTCTGGCCAGCACACCACAGCCACACCGGCCTACCGAGGGCCAAATCAGTGCGTCCATCGGACCTGCTAGGACCCATGGGCCAATGCACAATGGTGAGAGGCAGCAGAAAGTCCAACAGTGTGCTACTCAACACTAGCCTCACCGATAATGGATTCGTACGGCGGCACGACCATTTCGACGAGCCTACACCCTCACGGAAAGGTAGAGATGGCAAAGAAGCATTAGTAGCTCACTGTGATGTATGCTATAGTGATGGTTGAAGCAAGGAAAAGTTGATGTGGTCTATCCATGTGCGTCTAGGCACGGCGGTGCCCTAGGCCGACAGCGAGCAAAACACCAAATTGTCGGTTGGTAGTGATCGGCCGGGCTTGAGGAGAACATGGCGCATAGCTGACTACCTATGCCACCCACCGATGTGGGGAATTGCGCTGTGAAGCTCGAGCTGGTGATTTAGAAAGGAAGGAATGGTGTGCTACTGCTGCTACGTTGTGGGTAGCGGCCTTGACTTCGCAGACCGACCAAGACACGACGAGGGCATAGCCGCCTAGGGACATGACCGTGGAGGCGGTAACAGAGGCACATCGATGAGTGAGGGGATAATGATGGAAATGGAACAAGCAAGAGCGCTAGGTGCAGCGCAGCAAGGCGACAATGGCGCATGAGTGGCAGGGCAGTGGGGGCGAGATCGCAATGCTACAAGATAGCCGAGGCAGACAGTGACTCGGTAGGTAGGTGAATTGAGACGAGCGCCATGACAGCCAGACGGTGACTACCGTGGCGTCGGCTTGGCTCCACGCACGACCAGGCCGACAGCGCGCATGCGACAGAGGCAGTGCCATCGGAAAGGGCCAAGCAGCGGCACAGGTTTGCAGAGGGCATGGACAACATAGTTAACAACGCGTTCCAACAATGTTTGGGCAATTTTTACGAGAGCAACGTGACATCCAACACAACTTCAACCTAAGCCATGCTCAAACACTCACTTTGATGCAATCAACAATACCAAAACATGCAGCAAGTGTTTAAACATTTTTGTTAGAAATTAAATATCAAAATAGCATTGTCTTACTACTTTTCCATACTTAGAAAAGTTAAGGATTCAATTCAAACTAACAGCCATTATCACTTTTGTTATAATTTTTAAAAGGCCTAAACCCTATTAACTGCTACCAACAAGTATTTCATGCGATAGTCCATACCTTATACTAACCCATAGGAGCAAAATATTTAAGCACTATTTAACTATTTTGCTCAATATAATTCACCAAAAATGGTATTTTACACAATAGTTCTAGTGTTTGCCGACTTAACAAAAAGAGCTTATCTTAACGTCAAATTTGATTTTGGAGCTCCCAAAAGTTAAAGTTGCATTTCCATGTACTAAACTTGTACTTCAATTTTTATTTAAGTACTAAACACAAGTTATGTTTGATCCTTGTTCATAGAAATTATTTTTCGCCTCATGTGCGTTATAAATTTTTAAAACCCGAAAACTTGTTAGGCTAATCCTTCTTGGACCTAAATCTCGGTGCTAAGCAAGCTCGTAACACCATGGGTGTTACAATCTTCCCCCCTTAAAAGAATCTCGTCCTGAGATTCAAAACAAGAATCAGAAAGGGAAAATGCGATTACACTTCGTAGATCTAAAATTACACGGAAGATTACACGACGTCCAACACTAAACCACATAGTGATATAGAGAACATGGTTAAGAGCAACCTAGTACAACCAAGGCTTAATCCAGAAGCTGAGATACACGAGTACAATGGAGAAACAATAAGAAAATAATTATCCAAAACATGGTGTATGCCCAACAGATCCAGAAACAGGAGACTAAGAACTCAAACATCATGAACCCTAAGACTAAACTGACCAACAGTAGACTTGAACTTCTTCGAAAACCAGACCCCTTCTTCTTCTTAGATTACACAATCACCTCTGATAGACAAACCTAGCTCTTCGAATGACGATTGGATCTCGTAGCTCGGCTTTGGATTTGAGATGATGGGAATAAAGAAGAAGAGCAAAGGCCAAGGGCATCTTACAGTGGCGAACGGAGGTGGGGGTGCAATGCACCAGAAGTGGAGGCGACGTGGAAGGGAACACTGATGGTCCCGAGGTGGGAAGAGCGTCAGCCATGGTGTGCTCCATGCGTGATCTTGAGTGGAGGGAGGAAAAAGGAGAGGAGAGGGGGTTCGCTCGATGAGGGAGGCGTGCGACGGCTGTGTCCCCAAAAGAGGGAAATAGGAGGGGGTCCGATACGGGGATGAGGGCGAGGATCGAAAGCCGACCAGATGCCAGGAAAAGGCAAGCGCATAGTGCATGAGTACGGTGGATGCGGTGTAATGCCGTGGTTATGCGAGGACAGGGTGCTAGTGGACCCTGACACTAACGACGTCCGCAGGGCACATGACAATAGTGACCGGTGTGCGTAACGTGGTCGAGCTAGACACAAGGCTTGGGACATGACGTCCACTTAGGCTTTTCCAATCACTCCCTACTACCTGAGGCTAACTTTTCCTTGTTGCTCTTCTTTTCCTTGACCACAATAGGCGTCAACCTTTTTATGAGCTGGGATAGCGACATACATGCTTCCTAAAACCCACATTCTCTTGGTTACTTTGGGGGAACACTATCTCATCAACCCACTGTGGATTTCCCGTTTGAACACCTGATTATTTCCAAGAGGAATATTTTGTATCAAGAGCGGTATGGCGGTGTAGCTTGGTAAAGGTACTTGGTAAACAATCTCAATACCAGCGTGTGCCGAGCAGCATCACCATGTGGCAGCTGTTCCACAGGGGCCCTTGGTAACTTCACACCGCTCAGTGCCATGCTTTTCATACTCACGGCCCTCATACTTGGGACGATCCTTGACTCTGAGTTTTTGCAGGGTGGCATATAGGATTTTGGGAAAACTCTCAATGGTCAGGCAGTAACTGCTAACCTAGGCTCCTGCCATCCTAGGTGAGTGGTTGAAAGGGAGGATTGAGCGAAAAGCTTGCTCAAAAGGAAGGGCTAGGTGAGCTAGAACGCACCGAGTGGTGATACTCAGTGGCTAAGCCAGGCCCCTTGTAATGAAAGAGCGGTCAGTGGTCCTAGCACTGTCCACCTTCAGTACCTGCACGGGGCCACTACAAATGAATTGATCGAATTTTTCGTGCGTTCGAGGCGAACGATGTCCGAGGCCATTAATGACTAGTGCGGCTGCAAGACAAGGATCCGACAAGAGTGTAGAAAGGAGTACGGGGAGACATGGGTCACAACAGGCGTGAACCATAGCCAAATGCGAAGCATGAAGCCACAATGCAGCAATAACTCCTAAACAAGGATGGGTCAGTCGTGCACAATACGACTCGCATGACATCTATGAAGGACGCATCTACCAGCGATACGATCACGACGACTAAGGCATTACTAGCGCGACTGACTTAAAGATCGTATACTACGCGAGAGTCAGTCCACCGGAGAGAACCAAGTTAAACCTATTCCGAATGTTCAACTATAGCAATAGGGCTACTTATATACTTCGTAGTTAAATGCCCTAACTTTGGTAAAAATAGGTTGTCAAATTTTAGTTTAGAAAAGTATTTTAAAGCTTTATTTCCTCATTTATGCTCTAATACCACCTGTGGTAGAACCGCCTAATCCAATGTATCCCAGGAGTACTTGTCTGCCATTAGACACTAAGTACTCAAGAGAGGACACTAAACTACATAGTTCCGTCGAGCACACCCCAAGGGCGAACTAAAAAAATCCACATTTTTCCATCAGGATCATAAATGAGAGAATAAAGCTTACAATATTCTTAAGTCATTTCTTACATCACTTTATTACAGTACAGAATATATCCTCAATTGATTATAACAGCGGAATATAACAATGTTATCAGAGTTATAGAGGAAGCAAGATTAATTTAATGACATAGTGTAGCATTAACATAGTGAATATTTTTACACAAGAGATGCTATTAGATTTTACATCTTTTCTTATAAAAACCTTTAGTAAGGGTTATAAATAAACACTATGGTCATAGCGAAAAAGGAATCCTCCCTGAGCCAACCAGGAGGTTTCCACACATAAGAGTCAACTCTAAGTATTCTCTAATCACCTGCAACAGGGGAAATAAAACCCTGAGTACTCGATTATACTCAGCAAGAGTTACCCGACAGGAGGAAAAAAAGACTCCAAGGATATGCAAGGCTTATTTGGCTTGTAGGTTATTACATCTGCGGAAGTATTACTAAACGTGCGTCCTTATATTCAATTTTATTCGTAGTCATCATTAGTTCATTAACTAATCATTCTATGTAAGCACCGATGCTACTTTCAAGCAGGTGGTAAGCAATCAGAACCATTTTACCATATTTCATGTTCTAGTTCTTACTACGGTGCTAGACCGTAGCCAAGTCGGTACTGTCTCAAGAAACGGTGATTCACGAACCAATGTATCCTAGCTGGGTACCCTAAAACACACGCCCCATTTGTACCCTAGGTACAAACAAGACCAACCCATTCCACTCCTTAGAAACTAAATTAGAAAATACTTAGAAAAGGAAAAGGGCCAACAGCCAACTGATCTAGCTTAGCAGCCCAGCGCGGTGTGGTTGCGCACGTCGCAGCGGACTAGTACGGCCCAAGGACGGAGGCGCCCACGAGCGTTGGCCATTTTGTAGAAAGGCCCCCTAAGCTTTTAGAGATTAATAAGACTACTATGCGCACAATTCCTACCGTTAGTAACTTCACAACCAAACCCTCGGATGTTTTCGCCTTTACCACGGGGAGGTCCCTAGGATCCCCGTGCGCGACGGCGTGGCTCTGGCTGGCACAGCACGACCACGATGGCCTACCGAGTGCCAAATTCAACACGTCCATCGGACCTTCTAGGACCCATGGGCCAATGCGCAATGGTGAAAGGCAGCAGAAAGTCCAATGGTGTGCTACTCAACACTAGCCTCACCGATGGTGGATTCGTATGGCGACACGACTGTTCCGACGAGCCTACGCCCTCATAGAAAGATAGAGATGGCGGAGAAGCATCAGTAGCTCACCATGATGTACGCTATAGTGACAGTTGATGCAAGGAAAAGCAGAGGTGGTCTAGCCATGTGTGTCCGGGCACGACGGCGAGGCCTTGAGCCGGACACCGATGCGTCACCACATCGCCAACGAGTTCCCTAGCCAAAATAGTATGAGCACCGGATAGAGGGAGTCAAGGTGAGTGCAGGGTTATGAGCAATCGAACTGCTACCACTCCTACATGCCTTACCTCCCAACCTACCGATTCGGTGGCGCCCACAGCCGGCAGTGAGCAAAACACAAAATTGTTGGTCGGTAGTGATTGGCCGGGCTTGAGGAGAACAGGGCACGTAGCTAACTACCTATGCCACCCACTGATGCTGGGAATTGCGCTACGAAGCCTGAGTTGGTGATTTAGAAAGGAAGGAATGGTGTGCTGCCACAGCTACATTGTGGGTAGCGGCCTCGACTTAACGCGGACCGGCCAAGACACGATGAGGGCACAGTCGCATGGGGACATGACTGTGGAGGCGGTAACAGAGGTGCGTCGGTGAGTGAGGGGATAACGATAGAAACAGAACAAGCAAGAGCGCTAGGCGTAGTGCAACGAGGTGACAACGCCGCGTGAGTGGCAGGGCAGTGGGGGCGACATCGCAATGCTACAAGATAGCCAAGGCAGATAGTGACTCAGCACATAGGTGAATTGAACAGCGAGACAAGTGCCACGATAGCCAGATGGCGACTGTCGTGGCGTTGGCTTGGCCCCGCGCACGGCCAGGCCAGCAGCACGCACACGATAGAGGTAGTGCCATTGGACAGGGCCAAGCAGCGGTGCAGGTTTGCGAAGGGCGCGGACGTGACAACGATATGATGGCGCTGGCAGCAGGGACATGCCCACGTGCTTGATAGCGAGAAGGACAGCAGCAGCACCACAGCATGAGGTAGGAAAGGTGGCAACGGGGGTAGTAGCGTGGCAACCAGCCACACAGGGCGATGACAGTGGCCCACTAGGGCCGGTCACGGCCACCCATAGCCAGATAGGCCGACCGGGCTCAGCATCGCAACACACGGAACGTGGCCAACCGCATGATGCCGAGCGGCTGCATGAGGTGACCACGCGCACAAGCCAGACATATGACATGCATGAATTTTAAAGCGAAGCAAAGGATGCCGATCATCTCAACCGAAGTTCAACCAATCCTACTAACCTAAAGTCGACACTACCAGCTAGCTAGCAGAGCAATTGCCATGACTCGAGAGCAACCAGAGAGGGAGATAAAGGGATGCCAACTTGGGTTCATCGCTGGAGTGTCGGTTCACGAACAGAGCGCCAACAACATAGTTAACAACGCGTTCTAACGAAGTTTCGGCAATTTTTACGAGAGTGACGTGACATCCAACACAACTTCGACCTAAGCCATGCTCAAGCACTCGCTTTGATGCAATCAACAATACCAAAACATGCAGCTAGTGTTTAAACATTTTAGTTAGAAATTAAATTTTAAAATAGCATTGTCTTACTACTTTTCCATACTTAGAAAAGTTAAGGATTCAATTCAAACTAACAGCCATTAACACTTTTGTTACAATTTATAAAAGGCCTAAACCCTATTAACTGCTACCAACAAGTATTTTATGTGAAAGTCCATATTCAAACCCATAGGAGCAAAATATTTAAGCACCATTTAACTATTTTGCTCAATATAATTCGCCAAAAATGGTATTTAACACAAAAGTTCTAGTGTTTGTCGACTTAACGAAAAGAGCTTATCTTAACGTCAAATTTGATTTTTGTGCTCCTAAAACACTAGTTAACAACATCTATTTCCCAAAAGTTAAAGTTGCATTTCCATCTACTAAACTTGTACTTCAATTTTTATTTAAGTACTAAATACAAGTTATGTTTGATCCTTGCTCATAGAAATTGTTTTTCGCCTCACGTGCGTTATAAATTTTTAAAACCCGAAAACTTGTTAGGCTAATCCTTCTCGGACATAAATCTCGGTGCTAAGCAAGCTCGTAACACCAGGGGTGTTACACTTGTTAAGTATGAAACACTTGCACCCAAACACTCTAAAGTAAGACACCTTAGGCTTGTTACCGGTTAGAAGCTCATATGAAGTTTTCTTCAACTTCTTGTGTAGATAGAGGCGGTTGATGGCATGGCAAGCGGTGTTGACGGCATCACACCAAAAGATGTCCGGTATCTTGTACTTATCTAGCATTGTTCTTGCCATGTCAATGAGTGTACGGTTCTTCCTCTCTACTACACCATTTTGTTGAGGGGTGTATGGAGTTGAAAACTCATGCTTGATGCCCTCTTCATCAAGAAACTCCTCAACTAGAGTATTCTTGAATTCGGTTCCATTGTCGCTTCTCACTTTCTTGATGGAAAGACCAAACTCTTTTTGAGCTCTTCTAACAAGTATCTTCACCTTCTCTTGAACTTGACACTTGTCATGCAAGAAAAATACCCAAGTGAAACGGGACCATATTTGTTACCCCCGATACTTAGGTAGGCGACCGGTTCAAAGAGATCCATATGTATTAACTCCAATGGTTGCTTAGTGGTCATGATGCTCTTTGGTGGGTGAGGTGCTCCAACTTGCTTTCTGGCTTGACAAGCGCTACAAATCCTATCTTTCTCAAAGTGAACATTTGTTAGTCCAAGGATGTGTTCAGCTTTTTAAAGTTTGGCCAAGTTCCACATCCTACCATGGGCTAGTCGATGATGACAAAACCAATCCATGCTAGATTTTGCCACTAAACAAGTCTCAAGCTTAGCTTTACTTTTGTTGAAATCAACTAAATAAAGCTTGTTCTTTAATTGACCCGTAAAGATAATAGAGGAATTCTCCCTTTTAAAGACTTCCACACCCTTATCTAAAAAGAAACAATTGTAGCTCATCTCACACATTTGAGAAACATGCAACAAATTGTAACTCAACGAATCAACATGTAATACATTTATAATTGAATGCTCAAGGGTTCTAGCAACTTTACCGAGACCAATCATATCTCCCTTTGAATTGTCTCCAAAGACAATATTTTCATTTGAGTGCGTCATCGGGGATTATGATGAGAACATACTCCTTTCTCTGGTTATATGATTCATGCATCCACTATCAAGCACCCAACTTGATCCACCGGAGGAGTATGCCTACAAAACAAGTTTAGTTGCTAGATTTAGGTCCCCAATTTGACTTAGGCCTTGCATGTTAGTCACAAGAATCTTAGGAACCCAAATAGAAGTATTCCTATATATGTTGGTTTCCTTTTCAATATATTTTGCAACCACTTTCCCACTATTGTTGTTCCTCAAAACAAAGCATGATGTCAAGCTTTGTCGAGATGCATAAGCCTTCGGTTGATAGGCATACTTATTCTTGGTGGCCCACACTGATTCCTTAGGCTTTTGAAAAACCTATTTCTCCTGGTACACCTTCTTCTTGGGCTTATAGTTTGATCAGGAGCAGAATTGGTAGCCTTCCCATTTTTGTAGCGCACGGCACTGCCGCCCTTCACTGTGGCACTGCCGCTCGAGGACGCTGCACTACCGCGGTCTGTGCAGGCTGATCTGTACCAGTTTTTCTCTTCCTCTCAAACTGCTCACACTCATAGCCATTCACTATCCTTCTTCCATTTGTCTTGGATCCTTTTATGTGTCCAAGCCCATGCTTGATTGAGGGATGCCTTCTTTGCTTAAATTGTGGCCCTTTTGATTCATCAACATTCTTGTCATTAGATTGGGTCACACTTATCCACTCTTTTTCAATGACTTCATTGAGCTTAGCAATCTCCTTTCTTATAGCTTACATGTTTGCAAGGTTAGTGGAATAGGCATTCAAATCAAGATTAAAACATTTTCCACAACCTTGACTAGTGGAGGAAATAGAGGTTTTCTTTGCCTTAGTGAGATATGAGTTGCTATCCCAAAGAATGCTATATTGCATCTCAAGTTCTTTGTGCTTTTCATCTAAGTCACAATACTTTTTTCTTGAGAGCTTTATTTGCTTTCTTTGTGATAGCATGGTCCTCTTGCTCTTTGGCCAAAGCCTTGTGCAAGGATTCCACCTCACTTCTCTCTAATGCAAGAGCTTCTTTGCTAGCAATATAGATATCCTCTTGTTGGATAAGAGTCTCTTCTCTAGATTCTAGCTTGGCTTGAACACTCTCTAAATCCTCCATTAGCTTAGTGATGAATAATTTGATCTTTCTATCCAAATTTTTAGTTATCATGTTTATTTCTTCATTACTAGATTCATCATCACTAGAGGTATCACTAATATCACTATTAGAGATATCACTAGGAGGTGGAGGAGATTTAGCCTTTGATTTAGATTTTACCTTCTCACCCTTTACCATGAGACAAATGTGAGGGGAGTAGTAGTCATCATCGGACATATCATTGAAGAGCCTTGGTGTAGGGGATGACTTGTGAATAGCAATAGTTGCAACCTTCTCATTCTCTTCACTTGTACTCTCTTTAGTTGAGTCCCATTCATGCCCAATATGAGCCTCTTCCATGTACTTCTTGCTCTTTCTACGGTCGGCATTCTCCTCTTTCTTGTCCTTCTTGTATTTGTTGTCCTTAATCTCATATGGACACTTGGCAATGAAGTGATCGATGCTTCCACAATTATAGCATGTCCTATTTCTCTTGTTTGGAAAGCTTCTCTTCACTACCTTGTAGCCTTACTTCTTTAGCCCCTTGTGATACCTCTTCATAAAGAGAGCAACATCATCAACTTTCTCATATTGATCGTCATCATTTTCACTTTCACTTGAAGATGATGTGGTCTCTACTCTTTCTTGAACTTGCTTGCTTGCTTTGGGCTTGCTAGTTGAAGCTTGTTGGTTGATCTTGAACTTGCTTGTAGAGCCTTGCTTGCTTGATTTGTTGGCCTTGAGAGTTATATCTTTGATCTTGATGCCCTCTAGCTTTTCTTGCAATTCTCTAAGTTTTTGCTCTCATTTGCTTCTTCTCTTCGCATGTCAAAGGTCAAGATCCCCCTAAGTATATCATTTGGTGTGAAGTACTCAAACTTCTTGTCTCTAATTAGAGTCACTACGGTCTCATTTCTAGGTGAATAAGGCTCCAACATAATCTTGACAACTTTATGATCATCTAGCTCATCACAATCATAGCCTCTAATCTTGCCCACCATTGTCATCAACCTATCAAACATCTCTTGTGGCCCCTCTCCATCCAAGATTACAAACCAGTTGAGTTTTGACATCAACAAGTTAATTCTTACCTTTCTCACTTTGTCACCCCTTCATGTGCTAGGTGCAAAGTGTCACATATTTGCTTGGCAACATCAACTCCAATCACTCTATTGTACTCATCACCATCCAAGGCACTAAGCAACACACTTGTGGCTTGACCATTGAGGTGAATGATTCTCATCTCTTCTAGTGATGGGTTCTTGGGATCAACCGGTGGCTCAAATCCATTGCAAATAATCTCTCAAATATCGGGGTGAAGACCTATAAGATAGGCTCTTATCAAGTGCTTTCACTTGGCAAAGTTAGTCCCATTGAAATAAGGTAACTTGCCCGTGGGCATATTGATGAAAGACCTCCGATCATGGTTAGTCATAGGAATAGAAGAATAGTTAAAGGATACGGTGGCATATTTGTTGTTGTCGGCCTTGCCCTTTCCTTTCTTCTCCTTGTTCCCCTTCGACACTTGGTATGAGTCATCATCATCTCCATCTTCGGAACTACTTGATATGCTTGATGATGCACTTGTTGTCTTCTCTTCTTCCTTCTTCTTAGCTTCTCTTCTTTTTCTTCTTGATTCTCTCTTGAGCCTTCTTTCTTCTTTCCTTTGCTTCTTCTCCTCTAACCGCTGCTCCTCATTTTCTCTTGCTTATCTTTTTAGATTTCTTTCTTCTGTCCTTCTTCTTCTCTCATTCTCATTGAGAGCTCCTTCGGCATCGGTAGCCTCAAGATGTGGTAGCAAGGTGTTGCTTATTGTCGACGACGCTCAGCTCGCTACTGTCCGTGTAGACATCCACCCGCTTCACGCCACTAGTTCCTTCCTCCGGGCTCCATACCTCATGCACGGTGAAGTGTATATGAGGTAACCCACTCTGCTACCACTTGTAGGATCTCTAGTTGGCCTAGAGGGGGCGTGAATAGGCCTGTCAAAACAAACACTTAAACTTTTATCAAGTTCACCCTGCGGCACTGTAGCTCTAGGAGGGCGGCACTGTCGGACCAGAACAGCGGCACTACCGCACCTGCAGACAACTTTGAATCATAGTTTAAAATTCGTGAACGAAAACTTAGATCAGAGAAATTTCCTAGCTTACTACAGGTATGACAATCACAGATCAAGAGCTAGAAGTGGTAGGAAACACCACACACAAGTAGATCAACTAGACACCCTAGAAATCACCTCAACCACAATATGTCATGCAAGTAATGTAAATCAAGTACAAGTGACACAATGATTTATCCCGTGGTTTGGCTCGCCACCAAAGCTTGCCTACCTTCACGTTGTTGAGGTTAACCACTAAGGCTTGGGGCTTTCCAACCCTTCCTCGTTCTCAAGTCAAAAGACTTAACTCTTGAGATGAGGGGTGAGTTTACTAACTTCAAGAGATGGTTACAAACCTTCCGAGGCTGCCACACAAGTTGGCAAACTCCACGGGCGACACTCTAGCCGACTAGGAGCCAAGCTCTAAGAGTAACAAACACAACCGCTAGGCCAAAACGTGAACCAAATGCTCTTTAGAGTTGGGGGGTCAATGGAGCTGCTCTCTAATCAAGTTTTGGACCCTTTTCCCTCAAGGATTGATGGGAAAATCAATGAATTTGCTTGGGGGCTTGAGATCAACAATGGAGGGAAGAGAGAGAGCTTCTGCTCTGTTTTGGGCGTGCTGAAGTGAGGAAGAAGAGGCAGAGAGACATTAGGGAGGAAGGGGAAGGTTATAAATACCCCCAGCTCCCAACGGTCACTTAAGTTGCGGCAGTGCCGCGGCTCAAGTGCGGCAGTGCCTCTCTTCAAGTGCGGTAGTGCCGCACCACGTAAAACAGCAAGGGTAAGAGTGAAGTCTAGACTGTCTTGGCTGTGAAACTGAGGATGCATGTGTATGTTTAAGCACTTGGTAGCATATATTATCTTAAGCATTGTGTCCCCCTTTATAGTACGGCTTTTTCTATACTCAAATTCAAAATATAAAAGAATTTAAACCTCCTTTGAGTTTGAAGCCATCTACATTTGTAATTGGGGGCTCCTCTGTTTCGTATAGCATCCTCGAATATAAATTCCCTG
This sequence comes from Miscanthus floridulus, assembly GCF_019320115.1. NCBI lineage: Eukaryota > Viridiplantae > Streptophyta > Magnoliopsida > Poales > Poaceae > Miscanthus > Miscanthus floridulus. The sequence goes on along the minus strand of NC_089587.1, from coordinate 213,119,792 downwards.
CTTATCATCTCGATAAACCTCATTAGTTCTCTAATTGTGTGGTCATTATCACCAAAACCTACAATTAGGGCTTGATTGCACTTTCAATTTTGATTGCAAGCCTGGGATGTCCAAGTAAAAATCTTGGGCGTTTTGGTTGATTATGGATTGGATTACTTGTGTGAGCATTTTGATTTGTGCACATTCATCTTCCTGCTTAAGTGTGTAATCACAGGGATTACATCAAATACAACCATTTAAGGCCCCCTTTGGAATACAGATTTTTTTTTACATTTCCTATTTTTTCTATAAAAATAAAGTGATTCCTGTGAAATTCATACACGATTACATGATTCATGTAAAATTTCTATGTTCCATAGGAGCACTGCAGTATAGATTATTGAGAATTGGACACAGTTTCTCTACATGAAATTCCTACACGGTTCATGTGAAATTTATGGTCGCGTTTTCCTAATTTCCACCACTTTCCCTATTTGAAACCAATTTCAATTAATTTCTTTCTTGGACGCTCCAGCGAAGTCTCAACTTCAAAAAAAAAAAAAAACTCTATAAACCGTGCGAATGACATGAAACTAAGCTATACACTTGTCTTCAGATTATGCACAATGCTAACAAGCCAAGACATGCACACAATACGATTCTGGAATCCAGGTATGCAGTGTATTCACCATTCATTCAAATATGAATGAACTCTGAAATCCAGGTATGCAGTATTCATCATTCATTCAAATATTCAATCAGAGAATGATACAGAATGAGGGCAGGGAGAGAGAGGCAGCAGAAAGGACCTAAGCTTCAAGGGCGAGGATGGACGCCTCAAGCTGGTCAGACTCCGAGCGGGACGTCGGGCAACTCGAACTCGGACGTGATCTCGTCGATCTGCTTCCGGACGCTCATGTCGATTAAGTTGGAGCCGTCGCGGCCGTACTGCACGGTGAAGCCGGCGATGAGCTCCGGGTCGAGCTGTGTCTTTAGGCGGACGTTCTTGGCGCCGGTCATCTTCTGGACGTGCTGCGCGATCTGCGCGAGGTCCTGCGACTCGAGCTGCACGACGGAGGCTGATGGTTGCGACCTCGGTGCCCGTGAGCGAGTTGTAGACGTTCTCGAACTCGACGACGATCTGCGGCACGATCGTCGCGCGGAAGTTGTCGACGACGACGTTGAGGAAGTTAACGACGTGCGGCTGCAGCTCGTACGACTTGGCGATCTCGTCGATGAGCTGGGTCTTCTCCTCGCGCGGGACGGTGGGGTTGTCGAAGAACTCGGCGACAGTCTCGTCGGCGAAGATCTTCTCCAGCTTCTCCAGGTCGGAGACCGTCTGCTCGAGGGTGCCGTTCTCGACGGCCACCTCCGACAGCGCGGACGCAGTAGCTCTCCGCCGCGGCTTCGGCCGAGCGGGGCTTGACGAGGTCCCCGCGGCGGCGGGGCGGGACCAGGCGGAGAGAGGGGAGCCCCCGCGCCGCGCGGGCGAAGGAGGCGGACCGGGGCGGCGCGGGGGTCGCGCCGGAGGAAGGCGGATGCCGCGGCGGCGGCGGGGCGGAGGGTGAAGGAGGCGAGGCGGAGCGCGGCCATCGCGTCGCGGAGCGTGCGGTCGGAGGGGACTCGGGGGTAGTGCGGCCTCGCTCTGGTTTGGGACTTGGGAGGTCCGGGGGGGAGAGGAAGAGGAAGAGGACAGAGGTGGGGTTTGGGGGTGGGGAGCGGACGGACGGGATCGGGTGGCCGCCGGATCGCGCGGCGGTGGGGCTCGAGGGCGTCGCGTGGCCGGAGACGTGTGGCCGGAGGTGGGATGAGGTGGATAAGAAATGGATGGATTGTGCGTGTGAGTCTGATGGCAGCACGATAAGATGGCGCTGCGCTGGGGACCTGGGGATTGGCTGTGGTGGAAGTGGATGCGGAGAAAATGTGAAGCAACTGTCTCTGTTTCACGTTGACGTCGGCCAAACTTCTGTAGCCTGAATCCGCTCCTTATTCAAATTGGGAGAATGCACGGTTCTGACCTGCAGGGTTAACACTGAGCAACTACAAGTTTCTGCTGACGAATGGAGGCAAAGAAACGCAGAATTCAGATGTCAAAAAGGCTTGCCTTGATCCAAAGTTCGTATCTGCCATTGCTGGGACAGCAGTATCAATATCAACAACATATCTTCAATTCGAAATCTCGTGTTTTTTTTCTTCATATATCAAGCAGAGATTAGGACCACAGGTGCACTAAGAAGTAAGAATTCCGATGTTTTGACACAGCTGCAGCAAGTCCTGCGCTAAAATAACTCTACTTCTTTAATGGGACCATACGACTCTTAAACCTTGCAGACGGAACTGTTTCGTTTGAGCTGCTCCAAAGAGAGATGGGGGTCAGGTTCAGGAATGACGGATCACTAGATGATGACCTTGCACCCGTTCCACAGCGAAATATATGTACAGCCGAGGAGGTACCAAATCATGCTCAGTAGTCAGTACTCAGTACTCAGTACCCCCTCGGCCCCTCGCATCCAAATTCCAGCGCAGATAACAGCCCCTGTAATTCAAATCAGAAATAAAGTTCACATGCATGATCCAACAACTTGTACCAATACGAAAACAATGTGACGGCAAACAAACAAGTACATAACAACTTGAGCTAACATATTGGTCATATTCCGTATATCTGCTAAACTGCTATGGTTTAGGACCCAAGCACACCTCACGCTGTAGGTCTGATCACAGATCAACTGATGAAAAATTCAGTGAGTAATCAATGCCATATTCCAACCTAACCAGTAGAGATTCACCACAGACACAAAGACCCCTGAATCCCTGAGAACAGAAATATATCAAAACTTCTGACCAGAGAGCAAAATGAAGCAAAGAACATATCGTGATTAGTGATGCAATAACAATGCTGTGGGAACAGGAAGGTGTGCCAAGTCATTGCTCACTTTTACTAATCAGGAAGATGTAAATTGGGGTCTCCTGCAGAAGTAAAGGTAGATCCCCCAGCAATGTTGCTACTATACAGATGAAGAAGCATATTTCCATTTGACCTTTTCTTATTTTGCAGTAGAGTAATGATTGAATATTTCTTATGCTCCTTATCGAAAGGAACCACCATAAGCTTAACTCACTTCACATTGAAAGTACTAGCTTGGGAGTTGGGTCCAAACCAACTGTATGTCCAACCCAATTGTATTATAAACTTTCCTTTCAGATACCCATAACTGTAGCCTAATATCTTCCCTCCCTTTTTTCAGGATAATGTACAATGGGTAAGGGGCACATACCTCGTTTTGATCCATGTTAATCTTCAGCTCAATTCTTGATGAATGTGACAAACTGCCTGCTTAGATGCAGGAAGCACATGAAGCCTAAAACAGCTTCATTGGGTCTTTGCCATGGACAGGAGCAAAGCAATGCCAAAGTTTTTTCTTGTTTCTATTCTGTGCAAAATGACTAATCATACCACTTCTTTTCAGGTCATCTAACAGCTTACTCCTTTACACAATTATTACACAAAAAAGATCAATACCTGTCCCTTAATTCCTCCAACTTTTTCCTTCCTATTCTGATCCTTTCTTTCTTTTTTCTGAGTAGAAGGCAGGACATGCACACCTCACACAAAGCACATGCTGAAAATTGCCAACATGCTTATGTCCAAGCACATGTTTAAACCAAATTGGAGATCTAACCTCAAGTAGCACAAGCACACACTTTGACAACTGAATGTACTCGCATGTACATATACAGCTCCTGCCCATGTTTAAATCCTGGTGGAATGGCGAAGCTCCAAGCATCAAACCCTAGACGTGCTGGCAAAACAACCTTGGTCCACAGAAACCAAGCTAGGCTCAGTCCTCCCCTATTTCTGAGGGCGCTCAGCGCACTTGCATTTCATTGGAAACCAAGATTCAATAAATCCCAGGATTCACCAATGGAATAATGAAACTGTAACATAAAAACAGATTAACAATTTAACATACAGATACACAATAGTGTTAGAACAACAGCAAGACTGAGAGAACAAGTCCCTTTATCCAAATAGGGAACAGGCAAAATCAGTAAAGTTTTGGGAGCAGGAAGAAATGAACATGGGTGAGCGGAATCAGGCCATCCAATCCAAATGCTTCAAAGACATGAAGGTATTAAACACATGGTCTGTAATCAGATCACTAGAAAGTAGTCACATAAAGCAGGGTCCGAGGCATCAACCCACGACCTGGGAACCTCGACCCCGATCCAAGTAATGCAGGTTCATTTTCCACCCTGCCTTGTAAAAACTCCTCGCAGGTACCATAACACATTCCTCGACCCCGCCGACCCAAGAACTTTGTGACTAAGAAACCCAAATTGAAGCAAGCATGGTGTAACATGTTACAGTATCAACGCAGTCTACTAGGGAGGTAGAATAAGCCTTCAACATCTCCATTTCTAGTCATAGACTCATGGTTTGATTTCTGGAGGAACTTGCCCTGCACAGGCAGCAGCATAAGTCTCTTCCAGCCAATGAATACTCTTCTTGTGAGAGTCCAGGAACCTCTCTGCGAATCATCTTATGGGATGCACAAGCCACGTTGTGGAAGTCGACGTCTTTTTTCAGAATCCCCTTCGCCTTCAGAACCTTAATGCCGGGGGATCAGCCGCTTCTCCAGGCTGTAGTTAAATAGTTGCGGCCTGCGGATTATGTAACAAGCTTCCACCCCGACATCCAGCTTTCGGAACTCCACCATGCGACCCAGCTTTCCCACTGAGGTAGACAGAAGGGATGGCATTTTGCATACTGCAATGCCTACCTCAGATTCAGAGCATCCAAGAGCCTTCTTCAAGAAATCCATCTTCGCACCAATAGCCTTGGTATCATGGTCGTTGGCGACCTCTAGGGCTTTCTTGTACATCCTTGGGCTACGGGGCTGTCACCATCCTAATCCTCAACTCAACAATAGCACACACAGAACTAGCATAGGAGCCAGAATACAAGCTTCTGGAAGGTTCTAGAAGTTTCTATTGAAGGGAACCAGTACAAGGGAGGAGGAAGAAGGATTAAGGGAAGGACATACAACTCTAGCCGAAGCTAGCCTCGAGCAATCGCTCACCTCGACTCAAGCCTGCGCTTGCCGTCGCCGGTTCAGGGTCTGGTCCTTCGACGCCCCTCTGTTGTGTGTCCCTCCTCCTTTTGTAATACATATGCTTGCTTCTTAGGCCCATAGCTGGCCCGGTATACGGAACAGCCCACATCTCTCTATGAGATCCATTGTTTAGTACAGTAGGTATATGACATTCTCCCCTCCTAAATATTCGGCTTGTCCCCAAGCTGATTTCCTGGATCCCACAAGATCACCTGTTGAACCTTGATGATGCAAGTCCAGAGCGCACCATTGAATATCTGCTGCAACCACACTAGAAATTTCTGAAACTGAAACATATTGCTCTGACATAGTATATGAGTTGTTTGCTCACTGCCAAGTAGCCGCTTCAATAGCACACATTTTCTTCTTTGTCCAAAGGAATACTTTTGATTCAGATGTACCTTCTTGATTTTCACTAGGATATCAGTTTCACCAATGATCAATATTCTGCGCCTAGCACTTTCCAAAAGAACCATTGATGCTTTTGTATTGCCGATAAACAGATTACTGGACTTAAACTTCACCACTTCTAGGAGGGGTCCCGATGCAATGCTAGAAATAACTGTGTCTGTGATGAGGTTCTTGGTAAGACAACAGTGAACACAGTTGCCGCACACAAATAATAGCCATGGGGGTTTCAATTGCACTAGCTCTTGTAATCATAGTTTGCAACGACAGAGCTCTTCCATTTTTCTCTCGTGAACAACTGCTCACAGCCCAAGTGTAGAACAGTATGCTGATAGTTCTTAAAATATTTTTGTGGTGATCGTGGCCATTTATGTATCCATTGTAATCCACTTTGGCAGCACCAAACCATTAGTGATGCATGGGTCACCAATTCAGAGTCTCCTTTAACTGGACTGACTGAACTTGAAAGATGGCAATGGTCTTGGCTGCAGCTCTTCTCCACTACTTCTGCACTGGTCACCAGCTACGAACACAATAATGCCAATCTGGACACAGCTCAAGTTTTCAGGCTAACAAATTCAGTTTCCAATTCGCTTCCTTGTGAGAGTATATAGAATCTGCATTTGATTGCAGCATCAGTATTATAGAGTTCCTCTGATGACTTGTCAACAATAGTATTCCATATATACTGGTGGTAGTTAGAGACATATCCAAGGTTTGGGACAGAGCATGTGGTGGCCAAGAAAATTTCAGATGCTGCAAGTTCAGTTTGAGAGCATCAGTATTGCTGCTTAGGTGAAAATCCATGTCTGTGCCATGTAGGAATATATTCAGTTTGTTGTTTTCCTCTTCTAGCTTCACTTCCCAGTTCCTGATTTGTACTAATTGCCCATCAATCCTCCTTTGTGATTTTAAGCTCTAACTGATGATGCTCAGCATTAACAATGACAAGTTGAGATAGCCATGGTTGTAACAGAAACTTGCCACCATTTCTACAGATAAAAGGCAGTGCTACTGGCTTTCCTGGCAGCACCTCAAACACCAATATATATGACTGAAAATTGGAGTGCACAATAGGCAATTCAACATAGCAAATGCCAAACATAAGCACCAGCAAAATTTTTGATTGCTTTGCTTCGGCTCTAGTGCAGACAATGAATAGACATGGTAACAGCTGCAGATTAGTACCACTGGATGCCATCTTTAGAAGCACAGGTGGTGGCATAGATGGTTGCCACTGTGCCCACACAGTGTAATCTCTACACCATGGCGACACCTCAAGCAGGAACCCACTGACCAATTGCATTTTCCCAAACCATGAACGAAACACCTCTATACCTAGCAGCCATGGGGGAAAAGTATTGAAGGAGGTCTACTTCACCCCCTAACCTACGAAACCAGGTATTGTGTGCACCTTGAACTATGCAATACCGTTCAAATAACCCCCTAAGGTGGTTTCGCAGGGTGGTTTTACTCACGTGGCAGTCTAGCTGGCAATCATGTTGCCACCATGGCACGAGGACCCACACATCACAACCTCCTTCGACCGGTCGTCGTCCATGTGGGCATTCACACAAGCACGTAATGAGCATTGGAGCTTGAGCTTGTTCTGGATCTGGATGCACGCCGTCAGACAGGAAGGACGGGCTTCAAGAAGCAAGACATCAGCCACAGCTTCAGACGCTCTCCACGACCGCCGCCCGGAGCCACGCCGCGGCCTCGCCCCTGGGCTGGCCCAGGACTCACGCGCCGCCTCCGCCTAGGCATGCTCTTCCGCGGCCTTGAGCAGCGCGGCGTGCTCCTCCGAGGCCTTGAGCAGGGCCGAGACAGTCGCGAGAAGCACCCTGTGCTAGCACGACGACGTCAGCTGAGAGCTCGCCGAGCCGCACCTCGATCGCCGCCATCCGCAACCTCCCCGTCGTTCCGTTCCTGCGAGAAGTCTCGCATCGGCTCGTCCTGCTCCGCCGTTTGCCTCCTCCTTTTTGGCGCGCGGGTGGGTGACGTGTCCCGCCATGCCCCATTTCATTGCCGCGGTTGTGGTGTCCGTTGTTAGGTTGATCTTGATCCGTGGCTTAATCGCGGGCGTCGAGCCGTTCTCATGGCCGATGACCCCATCGTGCAGTGCTATAAATAGATAGGTAGGGGGCCGAAGCATAAGGTACAAGTTTTACGGTTGTCGCTGGTTTCTCACCGAGTTTAACCCTAGTCTGATCAAGAGAGGAGTGCTATGAGCGACGGGAAGCTCTATCGGTGTCACTACTGGACCACGCCCCACTACGATGCTACTTCTACTCTGACATCAGTGGGCACGTCGCGGCGGCGTCGTGGCCGCCACTGCATGCGACGAGGTATATCGCCAAGTCCTTATCTAAGTTAAGTCATTACCCGCTAAATCTACATTTAGAGGTCCTACAAATCCTGGCAATGGTACCAAAGCCAGGTTTAGATCTAGATCGGGATAGAAAAGTAAAAAAAGTAGAAGAAGCGGATTCGTTTTCCGAATCGGATCGAAACCCTAACCCTAGAAGAAAAGTGGACAGGGAGGGGAGAACCTACCCGGTTTTCTCACCGCCGTCACCACCACCGTCGCGTAGGAAGAAACCCGTCATCGCGCGGGCAGAACGGGACGAGCCGCCGCTCGACGCTAGGTCACCAACGCGCGGGATCAGGGCGCCAACGTGAGGCCACTCGACGACGGCATGCTCACCCACTAGGGAGCGCGTGCTTCGGCGAGGGGCCCACGGCTGGCGCCGCACTCTCTTCTCTGGCAGCCTTGAGTCGCTATCGCTCCTGTGTCTGGTGCGCTGCGGCATAGAGAGAGAAATGGGAAGAGCAAATGGAATCAGGGTTTAGGGGAGAGCCGGTCGCGGGGAGTTTTTGATCTGCCGAGAACGACGGACGACCGTCCGATTGCGATCGACGGTCGGTATTCGCTGGATCTGCTTTCAGCCCAGGTGGGTTGAGGAAATCTTGGCCCAGGCCCAGGTTTCGGCTTGAGCGCGGGGGAGCGGGCGAGCGCGCCGTGTTGGGCTGTCGCTGGGCCGCGAGCGCGGGCGGTGTTTCGCTGCCGGGCCTCGTACTGTTTCAACGGGCTGGGCAAAATGAACAGTACATACCGAGTCATGTTTATTCATGTTCAAAAGCAAATTTTGATGATTTTTGTCTAGTTTAAATCTCTATTAAAATTTAAACCAACGAGATAATTTTTCTAGAGAGTAGATGAGTACAGTGAAATGCTTCTGAAAAGTAGATAAAGAATTTGTTATGTTTCCGCTGTCAAGTTTAATGTTGATTATCTTTTAATTAAATTCAAATCAACGAGAAAATTTAATTTGAATAGCAGTTATATTTATTTAGTAAATTATAATTATGTTTATCCTCTAATTAAATTAGAATCAACGGGAAAATATAAATTAGAGGAGTAATCCGATTTGTTTATGTTAAATTATGGTTTTGTTATTTTCTGACCAACATTGATGATAACAATATTATAATGAGTTTAAGGTTGAAGTTTAAATCTCTAATAAATTTTACACCAACATGGTTAATTTTTCATAGAGTAGATAAAGACCAAGAAATACTTCTGAACTAATAGAATATATTTTATTATCGTGTTTCGCTGCAATGATGTTGAATATCTTCTAATTAAATTCGAACAACATGAGAATTTAATTTTGAAGAGTAGTTATATGTCTTTCAAATTAATTTATGAGTTTTATGTATTAATTCTATTTTCTACCCAACGGTGATGCAGAATTGATGTAGAAGCATCTTGGAAGTTTTATTTTTTAACCGACGTGGTCACTCGGTTGTATGCCAACAGGCTGCAATATTGGGATATGTGAATGAAAAGGCTTGAGTCAAGTTAGTTCAGGACAGTTTTTTTGTTAGTTTACTAATTTTTCTGATTAAATTAGAACCAACGGAAAGATTTAATTGAAAAATGTAGTATAAGTGAATATTTTAGTTACCATGAGTAAATTTTTCGTTACGGTAATTTGTATATAGATTTATCCCGCATGGAGAGAAGTTTGGCATAGTACTTATGCAAGTCAATCCTACATGTCGGGAGAAGTTTTATGATGATTCATATGTTTTTGTATCCCGTATAGCGAGAGAAGTTAGGGTAGCTCTTATGCTATCCTAGTATTGACCATGGCATAATAGAAAATGCAGTGTCATGGTCAATACTAATCAAAGGATAAGAAAAAGATGCAAACGTGACTTACAAAAGTACAGTTAATAAAAGACCTTGTCGAGTTCTTAAAGTGTAATGAGGAAAGTGTACTCCTATACGGATCAAGAAATAATTTTATTTACATGGCATAATCATGTGAATGAAGTAAGTCATAAGTCTCTCCTCGTTTACTGTTTTCTGAATAGTTCTCGAAATTATGGCAGTATAGTTCATGTCATATTTTGAGAGGGAGAATTGTGAGATGAATTAAGAGTAAGAATTAAGATCAATTAAGAAACTACTCTTCATTAAGAGTGAGATAAAGATATTGATGAATGTGTACTCTTCATTAAGAGTGAGATACATATTTTATAAGAAACTGAGTGAGATAAAGATTTTGATGAATGTGACTGTCGGTCATAACAATGATACCCCTAAGCAGAGAATGTAACACCTCTGGTGTTACGAGCTCGTTTAGCACCAAGATTTAGACCTAATAGGATTTACCGAAATGAGTTTCTCAGATTTTAAAATTTTAACTTATATTTAAAGGTGTTAATTTTAGCGAATTATACTGAACAACGGATTAATTAGTCCCTAGATATTTTGTTTCTATGAGTCAGTATGACGTATGGACTAGTGTATGAAATACGTAGTTATTGAAATTGATTCGGTTTAGGCATGTTAAAAATTACGGCAACACACACACGCCGTGCACGTACACAACGCACTCGTGGACGCATGTGTGCACGCCTAGCCTCACCGTTGCCTCTGTGTTGTGCCGTAGAGTGTGGAGCATGTGTCGTCCTAGCTGCTGCCGCGCTGCTCCTGGATTAATGAGAGTTGGCCGAATCGCGCTGCTTTCTTTCTTCCTTTTCTATTTCTGCTTGCCTCTGTCTCTGATTGTCCTTGTCTGCCTTGCTTGTCTCTGTTGCTTGCCTTGCCTACCGTTATTGTCTGCCTTTGTGCCGAGCACCCAACGTGTCCACAGTGTCAGCACGTGTGCCGCTCAGTCGCGTCGCGTCGAGATCAAGCTAGCGCACTTTATAGCACAAACAGACGAGCTTTCACTGCCACAATAGACCTTTTCCTCCTCACCTCTGCTCCCTTTTACTCTCCTAGTCTCTGCCTCTGTCTATCGGCCTTGATTGTCTTTGGTTGCCTCTCCTTACTTTTGCCTGCCCCTGTGCCGAGCCGAGCTACTCCGCTCAATCTCCATTGCCCAGCGCCCGAGCCACGCTGTGCCCCAGCGCTATTGTCGTAGCTCCCCGCTGTGGCCACGCGCCTCACGCCGCGTCGCCTAGAGCCGCCCGGCCAGCACCGCTGCACGCCGATGTCGCCGGCTTTCCCCTCGTGAGTGCGTGAAGCTCCCTTGATTCTGCGCTGGAGTCATAGTCCCAGCTCCAGCTCGTTCTTTCCGCTCTCTCTTTCTCTGTTGGACCCTTACGCCGGGACGCCATTGCCGCGCCTCCCGTCGCTGTCGTGTGTGCGCGCGTGCACGCGTGCCTCACGTCTGTGCCAGACCTCTGACTCCATGGTGTTGCCTCTTCCAAGCGCCTCCTCCACGGTCTACATGCCACGGCCATGCCAGTGTTCTGCCATCGTCCGTAAGTCGCCCGAGCCATCACGCCCGTGGCCCGCTGCTCCGAGCGACCTTTCGGCAGCACCTGTGGCCGCTCCCGTCGTTGGTTCCTTCCTCCACGCGTGAGCGTTCCCGCCCCCCCGGTCCCGTGCTGGACCCACGGTTTCTCGCCGCCCGTGCCGCAGCGCCCGGCCGCACCGTGGTCCGCCGCTGCCCCGCACCATTTTCCCTCACTGCACGCGTGAGACCCACGGCGCCGTCCCTCTCTAGCGCCTCCTCCACCTCCATGACTGCCCCCATCGCCTGTTGCCAAGAGTGTCCATCCCGTGCCTCCTCTGTTTTGAGGAAGGGGAGAAGGGTAAGGATTGAATAGAAAAATTGTACGGGGTTCTTATTATAAACTACGTGACTCAAATGAATAGTGTGTATGTCCTACGGAGTGATTTAAGAGACATGCAGGGACCGCATTGCAAAAGTACTACCGCCGCTGGGTTTTCCCCGTGGGCCGGCTTGCTGGGCTGTGGCCTGCCAGCTGCTTGGGCCATCCGTGTTGTTGCGGCGTTGCCGCCTAGGCCACCGGGCGTGCGCCCTGTCTGGGCCGGCCTTGCGCCGCTGGGCCACGCACACGTTGTGCGCCTGCGGGCCGAACCAGCTCGCCCGCCGTGGGCCTCGCTGATGTCGCGCCCACCCCTGGGCCGAATAGGTGGCCGTTGGCCCCTTTGGCTTTCTAAAACATTTAGCTAATTTAGTTTTGGAAATAAATTTGTAAAATCAAAATAAAATTGTGTAGGTATCCAAAAATGGTGAAACTAATTTTGTTAGTCTCCTAAAATCATGATCTACCTATTAGTATATTTTGTTCACATAGTTTGATAATGTTCTTGGAAACTATATAATTAATTTAAGGTACTTAATATTGTAAAAATATAAACTTGTAAGAATTGTTGTAATAAATTGGTAATAGTATTGGATCTGAAATTTTTACAGTAGCCTCCTAGCAATATTAGGTACTCACTGTAATTTTTGTAGCTCCGAAATAATTAGTTTACTAGATTAATAATGATGTCCTGTTACGAATAAAGATTAAATTAATAGAATAGAATAAAGAAACAACTTGAGTTTATATAACTAAAATAATTGTTGGGAAATAACACCGTATTCGACAATATGGATATGTAGCCTAAGTACGGTCATCGTTAGAACTAGCTCGGTAACTTGAGAGGCGTAAGTCGTATTTTACGAGTCACGATTTCAGTTGATTAATTACGTCTTTGCATTACATCGCATTGCATATCATAATAGGGACGTCGATGGATCGTGGAGTCATCAGGAGTTGCTAGAGAAATGGTGCTTTTGGAGATCGTGTCGCCATGATGGAAAGCTAACTTCTGATTAAATCTTACCTAGGCAAGCCCTGGTGCATAACCCCTACTTTTCTACACTTTAAATTATATTTGTGCATTAAGTTTTAAGGAGTTGAATGAAACCCACTTGCATAGATATCTTTATCCTATGAGTCTTGCTAGTATGACAGGATTATGTAGATTGCTATGCTATAGGACTCCGATAAAAGTCGAGTGATTGCCTATCACTTGCGAGAGATAGTAAATATATTACTGTATTACTATCACTTAGAAAATATAATTGGTGGAAAGAAAAAATGGTGATCGAGCAGGAATATAGTTTGGGTATTGGTGGGTGTAAGAGGTTGTGTCGCCGTGGACGCGGGGCATGGCTTGGTTACACTGCTTTCCCTATCTGTGTCGGTTAAGGACCGGTCATTGCATAAGGCTCTAGGCAAGTCACAGAATTATTATCCTAAGCACATACTTGGGTATGGGCATTTGGAAGACTTGTTGCTCTCTTATCATGGATCCAGCACTTTCTGGACCGACTATTAGGGTGGTTTTTGGGTTAGGAGGTCCTTCCACCACATTGAGTCCGGGACTCAGAGGCGGGGGCTTGGAGTCCCAGTTTGGATGGGGACCTGGACACCAAGGATAGGAGGGCAATGGGTTGGTCCTGCTTGTGCCTTGGTACAAGTGGGGCATGAGTTTTCGGGGTACCTAGCTAGGTGCATTGATTCGTGAATCATCGGACGATCCGGTATGACTTGTCTATGGTTTAGCATCATAGTAAGAACTAAAAGATGAAAGATGGAAAAAGGAAATCTGATTGCTTACCACCTGTTTGAAAGTAGCACAGGTGCTTACATAGAATGGTTAGTTAATGAACTAATGCACTGCTAATAAAAATCGAATATAAGGACACACTTATAGTAATGCTCCTATAGATGCAATAAACCCACCAGTCAGATAGCCTTGCATATCCTTGGAGTCTTTTTCTTTCCTCCTGTCGGGTAAGTTTTGCTGAGTACAATTAAGTACTCAGGGTTTTATTCCCCCTGTTGTAGGTGATAGGTGGATGCTAGAGCTGACCCTTGTGTGTGGATTTCTCCTAGTGGGCTCAGAGAGGATTTCCTTACGCTATGATCGTAGTTTTTATTTATAGCTCTCACCAAATGTGTTTGTAAATAAAAGTTTTTATAATCTGTCGTCATAGTTTACCTATCAATGCTTCATCATGCCATGAATATATAATTATTTTCGCTGTAATTCTGATCATATGTTTATATCCTGCTGTTACATTAAATAGTTCATAACTCTAATAATATGATTACATTCCGCTTTTATAATAATAACTATTATACTTTGATGTTGTAATAAAAGTGATGTAAGAAATGGTTAAGAATGATGTAAGCTTTATTCTCTCATTTGTGATCCTGATGGAAAATGTGGATTTTCAGGTTCTCTCCTGGGGTGTGCCCGATGGAACCGAGTAATTTGATGTTCTCCCTTAGGTGCTTGGTGTCTAATAGAAGACGAGCACTCCTAGGAGGCATTAGATTAGGCGGTTCTGCCACAGGTGGTATCAGAGCATAAATGAGGAAATGAAGCTTCGAAAACCTTTTCTAAACTAAAATTTGACAACCCATTTTTGCAAAAAGTTAGGGCGTTAAACTGCGAAGTTATATAAGTAGCCCTATTACTATGGTTATGTATCCATGATAGATGGCACCCTGCTGACTTAGGTAGGTTTAATAAATTTTTCTACAGGTACACTGACTCGAGCATAGTTTGATAGTATCGATTAGCTATAGGAAGAGAATGTTGTGCCAAAACTCTAAGAACGGTTGCCCTATATGTTGGCAACAGTGGAATGATGTATAGGACATGCATTCATGCATATACTGTTTGTGCATTGTAGCGCTCATATTGCTTGTAGATACGCCCTCTATAGGCGTCACGCGTGTCGTATTGTTCATGACTACCTCGTTTCTGTTCTAGAGTTAGGTCTACACTGTGGCTTCGTGTTTCGTGTTCGCCTATGGTTCATGCCGGTCGTGACCCATGTCTCCCCGTACCCCTTTTTCTATGCTCTTGTCGGACCCTTGCCCTGCAGTCGTACTAGTCAGTAATGGCATCGCACATTGCTTGCCTCAAACACGTGGAATTTGGTCGATTTAGTCGTAGTGATCCCATGTAGGAACCCTGGTGAACCGCGTTAGGATCACTGAACGCTCCGCCTTTATAAGTAGAGCCTGGCTTAGCCATTGGTATCACCACTCGGCACACTTTAGCTAGTCCAGCTTTTCCTTTGAGCAAGCTTTTCGCTCAACCTTCCTCGCAACCACCGCCAGACATGGTAGGAGCCTGGGTTAGCAGTTACTGCCTGAACGTTGAGGGTTTTCCCAGAATCCTGCATGCCACCCTACAAAAGCTCGGAGTTAAAGATCGTCCCGAGTATGAGGGTCGTGAGTATGAGGAGCATGGCACCGAGCGGTGGGAGGTTACCATTTACATCAGGAAGAGTGAAGAGTTCCTCGACCTCACTAAAGCCTAGAGTGAAGAGTTCCTCGTCGACACCTACCAGGTTGTGGCCCACAAAGCCTTGCGGTACCTCTGCCAGTTCTATGAAGAGCCCATTGCCCGTACCCCCATGAGGTTCTTTCCACCTTTGGACAAGAATCAACAGGCATGGTGGGCTCGCATGGAGGCTTTGCAAGGGCGGGAGGTGTAAGAAGATAGTCTTACCATGGTGCACTTGACCACGTACCTGCTTGCTCTAGATGAGCAGTATGACCAGCAAGCCTTGGAACTGAGGATCTGCCTCCGGCGAGCGGAGGAAGCCAAGATCTTCACCTGGATGCTCTAGGTGCAGCTCGCCAAAGTGCATGCTAGTCCTGCAGCTATGGAGAGCTGGGAGACTGCCATGTCAGAAGCCCTGAAGGAGGCTAAAGATCGATATGTCCATCAGCTATGGGAGGCATATCTTGTCACTAGGGCCAAGCAGAGGATGCTGGCTGCTGAAAGGCAGGATGCCCCAATCTTGGAAGGGGTCCCTATCCACCCACCAGAAAGAAGGAGAACTGGTGTTGCAATGTCGTCAGCACCTCCACCCCCGAAAGTGTCAGAAGTCGAGCCCTTGGTTCCTCTCACTCAGCCATTGCTATGAGAAGATGTAGATCCATAACCAAGGCGGTAGAAGAATCCGCCGAGCCCGAGAATGAAGATGCGTGGCCCAAAGTAGATTAGTTGCCTTGGGATTGCTGTAACCGTAGTAGTAGTGTTCTTCGTCGCTGTTCTCCGGTATTGTACTCTTGCCATGTTGTTCATCCGTAGTTGTTGAGATCGTCTATCGTAGGGAAGGTGAATGATGTGTCGTGAATGGGAGCCTAAATGCATGTACGATGTGCCCATATAAGACCATTTGGAATATGCATTTTGTTATTTCACTGAGTTTGTTGCGTTCATCTAGCTTAAGTTTTGCTAGCCATGCTTAAAGTTTTCAAAGGCGATATTAAGCAGGTTACAAGATAATTTACTATTCGGATGCCAACAGACTAGCCGTAATTGGAGGACATAGGACACTGTATCGACTAATTGTGGATATCCTAGCAGAACACTTAAATCTCTTTAAATCAAATCCGCCGTTGGATTTGAATTCCCTGTTCCTTATTGCTAAAGGAACCCTTATTTGAATCTTCCCTTGCAATACTCCTCTTATTCTGTGGTCTATGACCCCACCGCCTTCATGGCGTGTAAGTTGGTAGTAGTTGCTTATTTAATAGCTTATGGTGCTGCGACGAACCGAGGGCTCCCTGTGGAACAGCTGCCACATGGTGATGCTGCTCGGCACTCGCTGGTATCAAGGTTGTTAACCAAGTACCTTTGCCAAGTTACACCACCATACCGCCTTTGCTACAAATAATTTCCTTGGAATTATTTAGGTGTTCAAACGGGAAATCCACAACGGGTTGATGCAATAATGTTCTCTCAAAGAAAACAAGAGAACGTGGTTTTGGAGGAAGTGTGAATGTCGTGCTCTTAGTTCATACAAAGGTTGGTACACATGGTGGACAAGAAAGGGAAAGAAAAAGAAGAGTAGTAAGGAAGGTAGCCACGGGTGGTTGGGAGTAATTGTAAAAGCATGAGTGGACATCATATCCCAAGCCCTGTGTTTAGTTGACCGCACAACGTACAAGCGGGGTATGTGTTTTCGGGGTACCCAGCTGGGGGCATTGATTCACGAATCGTCGGGTGATCCGGTACGACTTGTCTCTGGTTTAGCATCGTAGTAAGAAACTGAAAGATGAAAGATGGAAAAAGGAAATCTGATTGCTTACCACTTGCTTGAAAGTAGCATATGTGCTTACATAGAATGGTTAGTTAATGAACTAATTCACTGCTAATAAAAATCGAATATAAGGACGCACTTATAGTAATGCTCCTACAGATGCAATAAACCCACCAGCCAGATAGCCTTGCATATCCTTGGAGTCTTTTTCTTTTCTCCTATCGGGTAAGTCTTGCTGAGTACAATTTTGTACTCGGGGTTTTATTCCCCCTGTTGTAGGTGATAGGTGGATGCTAGAGCTGACCCTTATGTGTGAATTCCTCCTGGTGGGCTCAGAGAGGATTTTTCTTACGTTGCGATCGTAGTTTTTATTTATAACTCTCACCAAATGTGTTTGTAAATAAAAGTTTTTATAATCTGTCGCCATAGTTTACCTATCAATGCTTCATCATGCCATGAATAGATAATTATTTCCGCTATAATTCTGATCACATGTTTATATCCTGCTGTTACATTAAATTATTCATAACTCTGATAATATGATTATATTTCGCTGTTATAATAATAATTATTATACTCTGATGTTGTAATAAAAGTGATGTAAGAAATGGTTAAGAATGATGTAAGCTTTCTTCTCTCATTTGTGATCCTGATAGAAAAATATGGATTTTCAGGTTCTCCCCTGGGGTGTGCCCGATGGAACCGAGTAATTTGGTGTTCTCCCTTGGGTGCTTAGTGTCTAATGGAAGACAAGCACTACTGGAAGACATTAGATTAGGCGGTTCTGCCATAGAGAAACAGTTAAATTCCTAGATTTTTAAAGTTCCGAGAGGAAGATAGCATAGTCACCATCAAAGATATTAAAGCGATGCTTAAGGCGCCATATAAGGTTTTAATAGATTGAACCCAAATAAGAAATTGGAAGATACACTGTCTTTATAAAAGATGGGATGATCTGGGGGAGCATGGTATGTAGAGACATATGACTTGAAGGGAAGTGGGACTGCGTGCCCACTTCAGTGATTCAAAATAATGAATTTCTCGATACCTATTGATGTTGTATGACTTATACAACACCTGTTGTTGGCTCTTTGAAGAAGATGAATAATATAAACAAGGATCTTGTGATACAGGAGCCTGTAGAATCAATTGCCTCTTGGCAATGAAGAGCAACAATAGCCCCACATAAAAGTGCCAGTAGCTAAGGCCTCAGAAGGTCTCAAAGAATTAGTAAACCGGTTTTCTGATGACTATGAAGTTTATGTTAGTGAAGAAATTCAAATGGAGGGGGATCCCACCTCATTTGAAGAAGCCATGAGAAGCGTTTACTCGTTTGAATGGCAAGAAGCTATGGAAGTTGAAATGAATTCGATGAATACCAACGATGTTTGGGACTTAGAAAAAATTTCTAATGGAGCCAAAACAGTAGGCTATGAAAGGATCTACAAGACAAAATGTGACTCCAAAGGGAATGTGAGAAGATATAAAGCATGACTTGTAGTAAAAGGCTTTACGCAAAGAGAATGAATAGACTACGATGAGAGTTTTCTCTCCAGTCTTATGCAAGGATTCTTTTAAAATCATGATGGTGTTATTGACACATCATGATTTAGAGTTACATTAGATGGATGTAAAGACAGCATTCCTCAACATGGATTTGTATGAAAATGTTTACATGGCACAACCCAAAGATTTTGTCATGAAAGAAAAAGAACGTATGGGATGTCGTGTGTAGAAATCCATTTATGGGTTAAAACAAGTCTCTAGATAGTAGTATTTGAAGTTGATGAAACGATAAGAAAGTTTGGATTTAAAGAAAATAAGAAGGACAATAGTATTTATGCGAAGTTCAAGAAAGAAAAATTCTTTTTCCACATTCTATGTATAGATGACATCTTACTCACTAGTAGCAATATTAATCTGCCATTGGAGAAGAAGTTTTTGTCCTCAAGTTTTAATGTGAATGTTCTTGGTGAAGCCTCTATGGTTCTAGGAATTGAAATTCGTCGAGATAGATGAAAAAGGGGTATTAGGACTATTGTAAAGGCATACTTAGAAAAGATTCTAAAGAAATAAAGTATGCACGCGAGTAAACCTACGCTTGCTCCTATAGTCAAGGTAATAGAATTGGGAACTTTCAGTGTTCTAAAAACTGATATGAGATCGATCAAATGAACATGGTTCCATATGCTTCAGCTGCTGGAAGCTTAATGAATGTACAAGTAAGAACTTACCTTGACGTAGCTTACGCATCTAGGATATTTTGGTAGAAGTCTAGTCCAGATATAGATTACTAGAATGGAGTTAAGAATGTCTTGCAATTTTTGCAAAGTATCATAGGCATCATGCTGAGTAAGAAAGAACAAGTACTCTCAAATAGTTGTGGGTATAAATATTAAGTTTTGACGAGATGTGTAGTGAAATCCATAGAAGTTGCTAACACTCGTAGTTTGAGTATTATTATGGAAAAGCTCCAATGAAACAGTTGTGGTGTCATCAATGATGCATACCATAGTATAGCTTGTCATGAGGCCTTAGGAACAGGCAAAAGTGGTTAAAGGAATATGTACCCAAATTTAACAATGGTAGTCAACAGCAATAACCATTTAAAGTAGTTAACTCCTAAGACAACAGGTCAAGTGTGCTGCCAAACACATTGACATTAAATTATATGTTGTAAAGGAGAAAATCCAGAATCATTTTGAAAGCATTGAGCATATAAGTACCAAGCAAGTACTTGCAGATCCGCTTACCAAAGGCTAACCACCCAATGCGTTCAGAGAACACATAGTCGACATGGGTTTATGGGAAAGCCTAGGATTTCTGAATACTAAGGGCCTAGTTGAGAATCTGTTTTAAAATAGAGAGGTGCATTATAGTTGTTTAATTTAATGGCAACTGACCGTGACGATGAGGCACGATCTATGCATTGATCTGTGATGGAATGTTTAAAAGATAAAGTAAGTTAAGTTTAAGACATAAGGTGAGATCAAGGGAGAAAATGTTAGGTTGATCTCCACCAGTTGACCCAACGATCAATTGGGCCCTTGATCCGCGCCCTGATCGAGGGGCCTAGCCGTTCTCCTGGCTGATGGACCCCCATCGCGTAGCGCTATAAATAGGAAGGTGGGGGCTAGGGCACAAGACACGAGGTTCACTATAGCCGCTAACGCCCCACCGAGGTTCCTAACTCTAGATAGATCTAAAGAGCGTGCTGTGAGCGACGGGAAGCACCATCGCTTTCGCCACCGCTACTGGACCACGCCTGCACGACTTCCCCTACTCCGACACTAGTGGCCACGTCGCTGCGGCGCCATGGCTGCGACTGCGCTTGACAACCCAAGTCTTCTATCTAAGTTAAGTATTACCCACTGATCTATGCCTAGAAGTACTTTCAGTGCTAACATCCGTGCCTCCCGCGAATAGCAGAACAGGGCCGTGCGCGTGCACCAGGGACACCAGCGTCGTACAATAGCATGCCCAGGAGGTGCAGGTGGCCCAGCAGCAGGAGGCCCCATAGCGCTAGCCTTCGGCCATCGCGACGGACATGGGAGTAGCCGCACTAGCGATCTTCTTATTGCTGGCAACGAAGAGGAATAGGTAGAAGTGCGACACGACAACAAGGACCATGAGCAAGCGATGGAGTTCCACCTGCAGTGCGTCATGCCCCATCCACAAGAAAGACCTATTGGTGCTGGTCAGGCCCTCCGCCCCGGCCACTCGCACTCAGCCAGCATCTCGCCGTGGCCCGCTGGTGCTGGCCAGGCTGCCAAACACCATGTGCGCCATGGAGCCGGGCGCTATGCTTCAAGCCACGCCAAGCGCCTTGACGATCGGGCACTACGCGCCATGCCACCGTGCCCAGGCCTGCTCGGCGGAGTCGAAGATGATGGCGGGGCACACTCACTCCTTGTCCTGGTCTTGATGTTAGGCGGCGGGCCAAGATCCAGCGCCGTGGGTGAGGGCGAGTCATCCAGGACTCTAGCCACGCATATTTGGGGGCGGAAGGGACTAACAACTAGGCCCTACCGCCAACATGTCTTTTGCTGGCAGATTGGAGTGCCACGTAGGTAAAACTGGATGCAAAAGCACTTTAGGGGGTTAATTAAATGGTTTGGAAAACTTTAAAGTGCTTGTTAGATGATTTCAAAGTTCAAAGGGTGAAGTAGCCATGGTGCCAAAGGTGAGGGGGTTATGTAGACTTTTTTCTAGCCATGGAGGTTTTGGTTGCCTGCATTCTCAACCATTCCTGATGTTGTCACTGTCCAATAGGATCTTATCAGCTTCCTTATCAGCATCATGGCTATGTCAAGTGATGAATCAGTCATGGTTTTAGTCATAGTGGCCATGATGGGGGTGGCAAGCATGATCTCTTGGGGGCAATGTAGAGGCAGGGAAAGCTATTGACGGTGTCGAGGATGGTACTATGGACACTAGAATATAGGCAGCCTGGTAGGGAGCTAGCATCGAGCACCTGGTGGGTGAGGTGGCTAGGAGCTTGGTGACTCCTAGGTGATGGAACAACGCCTCCTTCTGCAAGGCACCTTGGTGAGGATGTGGGTGGGCATGGGTGCAGGGGCAAAGCCAACCACCATGGCTACTGGGGTCTTATGTATTACACAATGGGGTCAACAGTAGTGGTGAGCAGTGATTAGCAGTAGTTCTCTATAGGATTTGTAGAAATTTATCGAGGTCGCTTGACCCCGATGGCAAAGGCTAGCTCCGCCCCTACACGGGTGGCATGACCCCAAAGAGCATCATGACCATGGCCTATGTGCCCTGGAGCTGGCTTTTGAGGTGGTCGACAAGCGTGATGAAGTCGCAGAAGTGGTGGCGCATGGAATGGCGGCGCTGGTTGGGGTCCCCGCGGTGGACGCTAGTGATGAGGCAGGAGACGTAGGTGGGCACGGATCCAAGGACAAGCGAGGTGGCGGTAGGCTCGACCTCAGTCTCTGAGTCAGAGATGGCGAGGGAGTACTCGGAGGCCACAACACGTGTGGATCTCGGCGATGCAGAGCAGGGCGAGGAGGCAGAGAATGGAGAGGAGGAGCTAGCGCCGGTGGTGAAGAGCTTGGTGATGCCAAACTAGAAGCCGCGATTCGCATCCTATGGTGGTGCCGAGGTTGAAGAAATGGTGAGCACCGAGGAGATCGTCGCCGCCTCTCATTCCTTGGTGTCGGCTGGGTGGATGGTGGTGGAGGGAGGCGAGGGAGGCATCGGTTGCTCAGTGCAGCTATGCAATAGAGCATACTACCCTAGGATCATACTGGCATGTGGGCCAACCTATCACATATATTCCTTTGTATTAGACTGTCATGTGGGGCCAACCTTTGGGAAAGAGAAGAGTTACAAAAGGGA
The DNA here is from genome assembly GCF_019320115.1 of Miscanthus floridulus. Taxonomy (NCBI): domain Eukaryota; kingdom Viridiplantae; phylum Streptophyta; class Magnoliopsida; order Poales; family Poaceae; genus Miscanthus; species Miscanthus floridulus. The sequence continues at coordinate 213,097,534 of NC_089587.1, read as the reverse complement.
TGAGGTAGTAGAGGAGAAGGGTCGAACAAGTTATTCAGAAAAGAGTACTCGAGTAAGGAGCCAATGCTCCTCTTGGTATCTAAGATCTTCTACAATCCTCTATTTCTACTCATGTCGTCGGCTTGATCTCACCGACAACCACAGGTTGTGACAGTTGGTATCGGAGATAATGTATCCTCGGCATGGGGGGTGACGGGCGACCGTAGCTCTTCTCTGTGCTAGTTATCAGTGACGACGATGATTGTTGGCGCGTCGGCGGTGGATCTAGTGGTTCGGCGTGGCGACTCCATTGATCTGGCGTGTTCCATCTTCTTTGGCTCTGGCAGCACTCGGCTCGGGCTCCATTTTGTTCCACGGCGGTGACTCCTTCATCAAGCGAGTGCTGCAGTGGCTCCTCCCTACGGCGCATCTTCTGGTGGTGTGTGGTGACACGGGTTCATTGTGTGGAATCCGGTGGCAAGTAGCAGGGATTCCGGTGTGTGGGCGGTGGTGTGCGACAGCAGTGCTGGACGGCGGGCTTGGAGCGGTGGCATACTAGTGTTGGCGACTCTCGACGGTCGGTCGGCTTCCACTCGAGGTGCCCCGACGGCTGGCGGTGGTGACCACCACAAGTTCCTACAAGCGACATCGGCATACTTCCTTGGATTCTCTTTGATTCGGCAGGCGACATGATTGGGGTGTTTGTTGGAATGTCACATCAACAGAGTTAGCACTGAATGTTTGATTTGTCGTCTCATTCAGAAGTGGTTTGGGATGCAGAACCGCAGCAGTTAGATGGAGAGATGGATGACCCGCTGGAGTGCAAGCACACCATGTTTAAGGAACCAATTCTATCCACCAGTGATGCCCAGAAGGTGCTCGATGAAATGCCTAGTGTGGTTTTGTGGGATGAGGAAAAGCAACATATGTTCGACCATCCTGGTTTGCTGAAGCAGCTAGCTCAAGGTGGTAATTACTTTGTTGGTGAGGAAAAGAAGCCGACTACTGAGCCACCCATATATGATGTTCTCACTCATGTCAGTGGGCCTTTTCTATCTCATGGAGCTTGGTATTGAAGCAGTGTATGAGTCTGATGAAATACATCTTGAGGATAACCATGCAACAATGCCTGAGTACGATCAGTTCATGGATCCAATGACATCAAAGGGAGATTCACATATGCCTGTTATCTAGGATGATGAGTTGGTGCAAGGTGTTGGGTCAGAGGATAGTTTATTTGAGCTAATAGCTCATGGAGAGCGTTTAGTTTGCATGGACAACAAACCAATTACCGAGCCAATCTCCTGCAAGGCTTCGGTGGCAACAAAGGATGTTTTAGAGGAGTCTTTTGATGAAAGCCCTATGTGGGCTGATGATCCATAGTATGATACTGAACCCATGGATGACATGGACTTGGATGTAGCTCATGTGGTAGAGCCACTCACCAAGGACTTTTTGGTACTTTCCAATGTCGAAGGCTCCTACCTTTGCCTAGAAAAGGCCATTGATGCTGCTAACAAGGTGCAGAACCTCGCAGAGGAGATCATCGAGGTTGTTATCATTGTCAACCAAAACAACTGTGACCTGGCACACTTTGGCGTGCTAGTTCTACAGCATGATCTAATCGTTGTTGGACATCCCATGTTTGATGACATATGGCAAAGAAGAGGTTTTAGTCCTTAGAAATCTTGGAAGCTCTGGGATCACTTGGTGTTTATTATGATGTTTCCACGGCATCATTATGGTTTCAACCCTTGGTCTGGTGTTCATGGAGTTTTGATGATGTCTATAGTGGAGATTGCTCAAGGGATAGATGACCAGACGCATTGCAAGCCGATCGATTTCAAGACATATGTACTATCTGAGTGTGATGCTCTCAGAGTGTTTAATGAGATGGCTTCTTTAGATGGGGTATGGAATAAGGTCCTGCCTGACATAGATGACCACAACAGCTTATGACATGAACTCGTTCAAGGTGGAGAGTGCATGGGTAGCAGGGAGACAATGATGGGGTGCCCTCTTCATTCAACATCACCTAGTGATTTGATATTGGGAGATGGGCACATTATGTTGCAACTGCTAGGATCTACAATGTGTCCTACTCACCAGACATTTGTTGAAATGCCATGTCAAATGAGTGATTACTGGGTGCTACATACAATACCTCATACAGATGGGTTGATAACTGACAAAGATGGAGAGGAAAGAAAAGGTATGCCACTGTTGCAGAGGGGATGGCCAACTGTACTTATACCCAAGGTACCCGAGGAAATGCACTGTCAGGACTTTGTATGGGATGAGCACTTGTCATGGCAGCGCGGTGTCTGCAATCTCCAACATTTGAGGATGGTAAATAGTTGTGTAGTGCTTGACCAGCTGTCGGGTGGTTTCGGCCCTGGACATTTTCAGCAACTAAATACTGATGAAAGGCCTTGAGATACTGGTATTGTAATGTATTGAACAACTTGCATATATCTATTGTTGTGTTGATGATAGTGCAGTTACCTACTGTGTGGAATGAGGAGCATCCACATGACCTCAGCTTACAACAACCTACATGCGCTCAGGTGTGCACAGATAACATGAAGACCAAATTGACGCTTGAGCTTAATGACTTGCCATTAATTCTGGAGCTTGCTGTTCATGCTAATGATCTGGAGTTTATAGAAATGCTTATTGTGACCCCAGATGTTACGATGCCCAGGCTTGCTAATCAGGAGACAGAAAACATACTTGCCTGATTTGGTGGTCCTTTGTTGTTCCTAGAACATGCAGTAATTCATACAGATCACTTACAAGGTCAACCAGGGAATATGTGGGAAATTAGTGCAGCTTGTCAAATGGTCATGGCTACAATGAAGTGGTGGCATATAAATGTCACTTTGGAAAATGTCACTTTGGGATATAAATGTATTCGACCCTAGAGATGGCATGCAACAACACTTCAAAATAAAATTTTTTGCTTTGATCCCATTGCTCGGGTGTAAAGTAAACAAAAAATTTCAAGATAGACTAAGAGCTAGTTGGTGGACAAATGCTCCTATATCAGTTCGTTGGTGCAAAAACTGAGGTATTAACAATTCCAATATATAAATGCACTAAGCTCTGTCTTGTGCTACTTGGACATGAGATTCTTGAAACTCTGATTTCTATAACTTCAGTGATGGAGAAACTGAGGTTGACTTTTCCATGGGACCCAGGCGGTCACAGTTTAAGCTATCTACACATCTAAAGTTACAAAAGCGTCAGCTTGAGGACAAGTTGAATCTTCAGGGGGGATAATGTCATACACATGCCCTAGTATCATACTGCCATGTGGGCCAACCTATCACATATATTCCTTTGTATTAGACTGTCATGTGGGGCCAACCTTTGGGAAAGAGAAGAGCTACAAAAGGGATGAGGCAGTAGAGGAGAAGGGACGAACAAGTTATTCAGAAAAGAGTACTCGGGTAAGGAGCCAATACTCCTCCTGGTATCTGAGATCTTCTGCAATCCTCTATTTCTACTCACATCGTCAGCTTGATCTCACCGGCGGCCACGGGTTGTGACACTCCTCCAGCTTCGCTATGATCTGAGTCAACATCTCCTCCGTCGTCATGATTTCTAGAACTCCGGCACGATGGTGGAGTACTCCCTGGATCGGAATCGGCTCCGGTACCAGTTGTCACCGTCCTAATCCTCAACTCAACAATAGCACACACAGAAATAGCATACGAGCCAGAATACAAGCTTCGAGAAGGTTCTAGAAGTTTCTATTGAAGGGAACCAGTACAAGTGAGGAGGAAGAAGGATTGAGAGAAGGAGATACAACTCTACCCGAAGCTAGCCTCGAGCAATCGCTCACCTCGACTCAAGCCCGACGCCTCTAAATAGCGAACGCTCATCTAAAACAAAACGCAGCGATCAATTTTCAGACATACTCTTTTTGAAAAAAATTCCCCCCCCCCCTTCCCTTTACGGCAGCAACTCAACCAAACCGGCCAACCAACTGCGCGTGCACAACATATGGTACCGTGCCTCCCTCCTCCTGTGCTTTGTTAGGAAGTGCTGACCCAATCAAAAAGAAAAGAGAAATATTTATTTTAAAATGCAATAACTTCTGAATGGCATATTCACTTTTAATTCCGTCTACATCGGTGTGTTCTACGTGACGTGACGAACAAAATTAGATCCCATTTGCATATGTTTTGAAAAAAAATCTAATACTAATTTTTGTATAATAACTCATAACATATAACTTATACATAAAACTTATTACTTATAACTTATAACATATAACTTATCCCAAAGCTTAGAAACATAAAAGTTATGAAACAAAACTTATATACAAAAGCTATTAAATACAAAGGAATAATTAACTTATAACTTATGCCAAAACTTAAAAACACGAAAATTTATTAAACACATGGAACAAATTAAATAGTAACTTATGCTAAAACATGAAAACACAAAAGTTATGGAACACAACTTATATACAAAAGTTATCAAACATAACTTATGTACATAAGTTATTCAATACAATTTTATATATTATAAATATATACAAATTGCTACTAAAAAAATTATTCAAAACATATTCAAGTGGGCGTCTAGTTTTGTTCGCCTTGTCATGTAGAACACATTGGTACAGACGGAATTTAAAATGGATACACCGTTCAAAAGTTATAGCAATTTAAAAATAAATACTTTGATTTTTTTGCTGATGTCAGCGCTGACATCAGCGCATGCATAACCGCACAGGGAGGGGAGGCACGCCAGTTGAGACGCACGTGTCTATAGGAGCGTTCGCTGGATTCCTTGCCTGACATCAGCGCATGCATAACCGCACAGGGAGGGGAGGCACGCCAGTTGAGACGCACGTGTCTATAGGAGCGTTCGCTGGATTCCTTGCCGGTGAACGATCACTGAATTGGATTTGGGACTCAAGCCTGCGCTTGCCGTCGCCAGTTCAGGGTCTGGTGATCTGGTCCTTCAACGCCCCTCTGTTGCGTGTCCCTCCTCTTTTGTAATACATCTGCTTGCTTCTTAGGCCCATAGCTGTCCCGGTATACGGAACAGCCCACATCTCTCTATGACTTTGACATCCATTTTTTAGTACAGTAGGTATATGACAGGGGCACACCGAGGTTGTCAGCACGCGCCACCACTTCCTTGACACGCTCCCGCGCCATGGTGAACAGAAGCCCAACGCGCAAAGAGACACCGGCAACATCACAAAGGGTCAGGCCACACTGCAGCAGGAACTCTGACAATCTGTTCGTTTCATCGTAAACGATCATGGACTACTGATTAATTTGGTGTAATAGAAAAATAATATTTTAATTTATAATTTACGATCCTATACCATCGTATAAGCCTAGCTCAACAGGCTGACGTTGAGCTTGACCACATTGTCAATGTCTGCGTTAAGGAGGTAGCGGGCCCTCGCGAGCGCGGCGAGCACATTCTCGTAAGAGCCGAGGAAGGAGAGGTTGAACGGGAGCCAGGAGATCTCGGTGGGTCTGACAAAGATGGAGATTATGGTAACGAGGTGGGAGATCTCGGAAGCCGATAACCCCATTTGTCGGAGCTGGGCGGCGCGAGGAGTTAAGGTTTTGTCCACCTTGGATGTGAGGAGAAGCGGGTGCCTGGCGATTGCCGCGGTGGCGTGGGCTTGGGAGACGCCGATGCCGGCGAGGAAGGCGCGGACGGCGTCGGGGTTGTCCAGTGACTTGAGGCGGGCGAGGTGCTTGGAGGCCCTCCGGGCTTGCACTAGGGTGAGGCCGCAGCTAGCGATGAGGTAGTCCTCGGCCACGAATTGGGCGGGCCGCGTGGCGGTCGCGCTGCCATAGAGGAAGCGATGGTGGAGAGCGGCGCCTCCGGCGCGGAGAGCGGGAAGGAGATGCGTTCGGAGTATTGAGGCGGAAGCGCCGCTCGCGAGGCGCCGACGGCCGGTCTGGGCCTCTGGGGTGGTGTTTTGGTTCAGCAATCAGCATTCCGTATGGGTAGCGTCCTTCTGATTTCTGAATATGAAGGAGATGACTCTCTATCGAGTGATGGCCGCTGAAGTGCCGAGTTCTGACGTCTAAACAAACTCCACCAAATATTATTGGAATTCATTGTGAATGCAGCGAATTGGAAGACGATTTCGATTAAATCGAATGCTCAGCGGTATGCAATTCGCACGGAAGAAGTTAGTTGTCCTGTGAATCAGTGAAGGTTGGTTGCCTCCTGCCAAACGATCAACGACTACTCCATAGCTCCCCTCACCGCTTTTGCAGTCCTCGATGAAAGGAAAGCTCAGGTCACAAAAGCAGTCCTCCATAAAAGTAAAATTCAGGTCACCGCTTCATCAATCATCAGCCAGACCCCAGGAGGGGCACAGGTGCACAGCAATTTATTACTCCCTCCGTTCCAAATTATAAATCACTTTGACTTTTTTGATTCATCCATTTTACTATGTGTCTAGACATATTATTATATCTAAATACATAGCAGAATAGATGTAAAAAAAAAGCCAAAGCGACTTATAATTTAGAACGGAAGGAGTATCATGGAACTATTTTTTTATAAAAAAAAAATGATAGGACTATTTCCACGTTGCAGCATCCGTGTTAAAAAACGCGTGATTTTACAATTTTGTTACAATAATATGAACCGATGCAGCCGGGCAGAGTTTCATACAGCCCTGCGCCCCTGCTCAGTCTGAACACATAGCCAAAACACTATACAGCAGAGCAGCAAAGCACTTTCCTCTTAAAGAACAGCAAGAATACAGTTTCCGGGCCTGTGAGCAGGCAGCATCAACTCTGCACCCTGCCAACTTGTCACAGCCCTTGCATTTGTGGGAAGAAATAAATTGCAACAACGATGCCAACTACTGCCAGAAAAAAAGACGGTCCAAACATATAATAACAGAATCAACTCACTTAACAGTGACTAACAAGTACGTGTACCAAAGCTGGTGCCTATCGATGGCTCCTGTAGCTGTCATGTGGATTTATAATAATGAAAACCAAAACAAAGTAATGAGAATACCGCATATACCAATGTAGGATGCTTCAACAAAACCGATATGGTAGAGACTAGAGAGCAGTGCCACATGTCTTAATTCATAAGATGTATTGAGGACTCTACCAGAATGACATTAGTCTTGTACAAACATAATAGATTCATCATCTATATAATAAGTTAGCAGTGAACCAAAGCTAGATCTTCCAAATTCTTCAGAGATACCAAGGCACAATCATAATAAAGGAATGAATAATCAGATGGCCAGAAATTGCATCTAATAGTATGTCCATCTATTGCATCTATAGTATGTCAACCAGGAAGCAAAGGAATTCCAACACGAACCAGGAAGCAAAGGACTGTTGCTGGAGCGCTAACTGACAAGCAATGGATCTGAGACATCACTGGACCACCCACAGTTCAAGCCATTGCCCAATACCTTGAATTGTGGCAATACATTTAGACGTCTACTATGTCACAGCATCGAAGACCACTTTGTGATGGTTTTCTCAGTGACATACTCTGTGCAAACTAAAAACAAGACTTTCTTCCAAGGTTCCATTGCCTTCACTAGAGCACAGCCGATTTAGAAAGGTTGGGCTGTTGGCCACAACTAAAAGTCAAATATTTATGGGAGTGATCAGATAACCAGATATCTTCCGAAGTGAAAAGAAGATAACATTTTCGCTGCATAAACAGATTCAACATCAATTTGCGAGACAGAATAGACCTGCAACATTTCCAGTAAACATCTCACAGTTATAGTTCGAGGGTTACTTGGCCTCTGCAAGCAGCAGCATAAGCATCTATTAGCCCTGGAAAACTCTTGTTATAAGGGAGAATGAACTTTTCCAAAAATTTCTCCTCTGTTATACAAACCGCGCTATAAAAGTCAGTCTCTTTGCTCAGCAATCCCTTTGCCTTCAGAATCCTTATTACATAATGCCGGGGCATTAGACGTCTCTCAATGCTATAACTGATAAGTGCCGGTCTGTTCAGTACATATGACGGCTCCATTCCAACCTCCACCTTCAGAAACTCCATAGCGCGACCTAGCTTACTCTCTGAATGTGCTAGAATTGTAGGCGCCTTGCACACCAGATTGCCCAGCTCAGCCTCAGAGCATCCAATAACATTCTTCAGGAAACTGAGCTTTGCATTCAGCCTCCCGGCATTTAAGCTGTAGACGGTGACCAGGGCGTGCTTGAACGCCACAGAGTTGCGCGACACCCCAAGCTCCTCAGTGCGCACAGCAATTTCCTTCACACGCTGTGGCTCTGCTAGGAGGATCCTCGAGCGCAGCAAACAGTGATGGCCAATATCATAGTTAGTTAGGCCGCACTGGCGCAGGAATGCTATGTTGGGCCTGACCACAGTCTGAAGGTCTTGACGGAGCAGGTAGTAGCAGTTCTTTAGGGCGGAATGCACCCTGTCGTAGGATCCCAAAAACGAGATGTAAAAGGCGAGACGAGACATCTTGACGGGGCTAGCCAAGATTTCAGGGGCAACGGTTATGAGACGGGAGATCTGGGGAGGCGAGAGGCCGATTTCGCGTAGCCGGGCAACGCGCGGGGTTAGGGTTTCGTCTACCTTGTAGCAGAGGAGAATCGGGTAGCTCACGACTGCGGCAACGACATCGGCTTCCGTAAGGCCGATGCTGACGAGGAAGGCGCGCACAGCGTCCGGCCTGACGGGGGAACTGAGGTGGTTGATGTACTTGGATGCCTTCCGGGCTTGCGCTAGTGTGAGGCCGCAGCTGGCGACGAGGTAGTCCTCGGCGAAGAATCCGGCGGACGGTGTGAAGGAGGCGGTGGTGGAAAGGCAGATGCGGTGGAGGGAGGCGGATGGGAGCGGAACCGCGGCGCGGAGAGCCGAGAGGAGGCGCTGTCTGAGATGGAGCATTTCGGCGGCGGCGGCGCGCGCAGAGGCGTGCTCGCGTGTGTCTGAACCCAAACGCCTGCCGGCTCGTTTGGGCCGGGTTTTGGGGAGCCAGGGTAGATAGGAGCGTAGAGCAACTCCAGATGGGGGGCACCCAAACCAGAGCCCTTTTCATTTGGTGCTCCCCTTATTTTTAATGGCACCGATTTTTCACTTCTACTCTAGCAGCGGCACCTAATTTTAAGCCCCTAAATTCATTCTAGGAGACACTGACAAGTAGGACCCGCTCGTCATCCTCTATATGTTCTTCCTCCACGGACGATGAATATGCGCACCTCACTTTTTTAAGATCCAATTTGTATGTTTTCAAAATTAATTAACACTCGGCATACGAATTCTTACTATTCATGATTTTTTTTAAATATTTTCCTCGAGAGCTAGATCTGGCCGCCCACGGCTCCGATCGTCCGCTTGTTCGGCTGGGGCTGGCTGGCTGGGCTGGCTGACCAGCCCCCTCACATGGATACTATTTACATGAACCAGCCAACAGTACTTCTCTCTCACATAAATGAACCAGCAACGATACGAACCAGCCCACGCGAGGGAGACGGTGCTGACATCGTGCGCGTGGAACGAGCGCGTTAGAGCAATCCTTTTGTTTGGATAGGGCACAGACAGGGATTGTGATAGAGAATATTGGGTCTGTTCGGCTAGATGACCAACCTCAGATCAGGCTCTAGAGATAGAACTTTAAAACTTCAAAGATCTAATGAACTCTAATCAATGTGATGTACCTACTCCACAAGTTGTTGCTTTTTTTAGTTTGCTTATACTCCCTCATCAGATCCAAAAAAAATAGGATTAAGTCAACTTTTAGCCCCTCAACTATTGTGTTGGTCTAATTTTAACCCTTAACTACAAAACCGTCTAGTATAGGTGTTCTAACTGTTAAAACCGTTCACTTTTAGCACCTGGGCGGGAGCAAGGCTATTTTGACCGACGTTGAACGGTTTTGACCACGCCTCCCTCTCCACGTTGCACAGCCTGACAAACCGATGTTAAGGCCTCTGTTCTTCCCTATCAGTTGCTCGAAACCGAGAAGTGTCTGAATAAAGGTTGTAGTTCTAAGTGCAAGCTTGGGGCTAGTAACTTGAACGGGCCAGAGTGCCACAGTGAAATCTAAGAAACACGCACGCCAAAAATCGTGCAGCACTCTGTTTCGGCCGGTGTCCGCGGTCACCGCGTCCGGTCGTCGAGGGCCGAGCGCCTGCTCGCCCTGCACCGTGCTGCCTCGTCGCGCTGTCATAGCAGTTCGCATGGGCGACCCGCTGTCACGCCCGTGCCGTGGCTGAGCCGCTCTAGCCTCGCCCTGCCATCGTCGCTTCTCCGGTCCGTGGTGAGCATGAAGTTGAGCGCAATCCACTGGAGCACGTCCTCTGGGAACGCCCTGCCATTGCCGTCGCGCTTCTTCATGAACCTAGAGAGCAGGTCGTCCGACGGCATCGCCTTGCGCGCCGCGATGGCCTCTGTCATGTATTGGTCCACGATCGCGAGGCTCTCGCAGAGGTTCCGCTCGCTGCCGATCTGGATGAGGTCCTCCTCTCTGACACTGGCACCCTCGTGCCCCGCGGCGTCGCCGATCTGGTTCGGCCTCCTGCCGAGGTGGCCCTCGAAGACCTCCCGGATCGCCGGGATGAGCCCCGGGTGCGCCGCCCACGTGCCGTCGTGCCCCGCGCGCACCTCCCTCAGCTTGTCCTTGAGCACCAGCTCCAGCGCCGCCTTGTTCGCCGCCGCGTTGTCCTTGATCGGAATCTGAGCTGCCTGCGTGCGATTGAGTTCGTTCGTTGCACGGTTAGTCGCGTGACGTCGACCGCGCGCATGCGTGGACGCCGCTGCCGGGGATATACGGTGAGCTTACCATGCCGCCCCATGGCGTGGACGCCGCGGTGGTGGCAGGTGTGGATGAGGAGGTGGGAGTAGGAGCGCATGAAGTGCTGGGCCATGCCGACGAGGGCGCGGTCGGGGAGGAGGCGGTCCGGGTGAGCGCGGAACGTCTTGACGTAGCTGAAGATGTAGTCCCAGCGGCCGCAATTGAGCCCCGCCGAGTGTTCACGCAGCTCGTGCAGGATCTCGTTCATCTAGAAGACCGCCGGCAATGTCTCCACCAGCACCGTCGCCCGGATGCTCCTCGGCTCGATCCCAGCAGCTTTCTCGGCTCTCTGGAACACCCAGTTCCAAATCCTCGCTTCCCAGCAGGAGACGACGAGCGAGCGTCCAGTGAGTCACATCACTGCTGCGCACATGTACGTGTGTGGTGCACCGTGCATGCACCACCGAGGCACGTGTTCATATGGGCTGGGCGTGCAACACGTACTGCGACGCACGTAGCTGGAGTGCTCCATCTTGGGCAGGTAAAAGAATGGGCCGAAGTCGGCGCCCTGGCCGGCGTGGAAGGCAGCGTGGTTGTGGAAGAAGTAGAGGCCGAAGTTGCGGTCGTTGAGCTTGTACTCCCGCCCGCACGCCGCGTCGCGGAAGCTGATGGTGCCAGCCACGGCGTCCCACAGGTTGACCTGCCCGTGCATTAGGTTCTCCCACATCGGCGACAGCGTGTCCTCAAAGTCAGCCTGCCACATTTTTTTCTCGTCGTCTCAGCTCAGAACGGTCGACACATCACATGTGCTTCATCCATCCATCCATTCACCCATACGTACGCAATCCAGAGCCAAGTTTGCACGCGTGTGTATGCTTACTATGAAGACCTTGGCGTCGGAGTTGAGCGCGTTGATGACCATCTTCCACGGCTCGGCGGGGCCCGTGATCTCCACGGTGCGATCGACCACGGCCGGCGGCACGGGCGCGCACGTCCAGTCCCCGTCGCGCACGAGCCTCGTGGCCGAGTCAAACCGCGGCAGCTCGCCGGCGTCGTACTGCCGCTGGGCCTCCCGCGCGCTGCTCCATGGCGTAGTGGACGGCGCCGCGGAACTCGCGCTGCAGGCCGGCCACGAAGGCCAGTGTGTCGCGGGTGAGGATGGACGCGAACTCCCGGTCGTACCGGCCCCGGCGACGCCGCGGGGCATGAGGGCGTCAGCGTCAGAGAGGAGGACCTCATCCAGCCGCGACGAGGCAGCACGGTGCAGGGCGAGCAGGCGCTCGACCCTCGACGACCGGACGCGGTGACCGCGGACATCGACCGAAATAGAGTGATGCACGATTTTTGGCGTGCGTGTTTCTTAGATTTCACTGTGGCACTCTGGCCCGTTTAAGTTACTAGCCCCAAGCTTGCACTTAGAACTACAACCTTTATTCAGGGCAGTTACCGGTCTCGAGCAACTGGCAGGGAAGAACAGAGGCCTCAACATCGGTTTGTCAGGCTGTGCAGCGTGGAGAGGGAGGCGTGGTCAAAACCACTCAACCTCGGTCAAAACAGTCTTGCCCCCGCCCAGGTGTTAAAAGTAAACGGTTTTGACAGTTGGGGTACCAGTACTAGACAGTTTTGTAGTTGAGGGTTAAAATTAGACCAACACAATAGTTGAGGGGCCAAAAGTGAACTTAATCCCAAAAAATACAATTCTAGCATAGTATCTTATTATCTTAAGTCTAACCAACTATATATAAAAACGTATTAATATTCATGATATCAAGTGTCATTAGATTTATCATGAGATATATTTTCATAGTAACTTATTTGGTGTCGTAACATTAATATTTTTATTTATTTATTTATTATTTACTTAAACCAAGTATGCACCTAGAATTGTATTTTTTTCTAGGACGGAGATAATTTGATTGAGGGTGTGCAATCATAGTTTAATATGTAGCCATATAACTACAATTGGTTTCTACCTTTCTGCCACTTAAACTATATTGATTTCTAGTTTGGCACAAAATTACACTACAATGACAGAATAGGAAATTATTGTCGAACCATCATTGCCGGGTACGCTGAAGCCGGCAGTGATTGTGCTTCACCGCCGGGTCATAAGTGCAGGACCGGTCAATGTTTGGAGATCGTTATAATCAGGGTAGTGACATATCTGTACCGGATTTGTCCACCGACCGGAAGTGATAGCTGGGATAGGTAGTGGTATTTTACGGCCGCTTTTTGGTTTGACCCAGTAGCGACATTATGACATCATTGCTAGGTTTTTGGTTGACTCGATAGTGTTACGTGCTATTGGATCCACTAACCACCAATTTTATTTATTTTCCACTGTTAGATCCATCTGCCATTGCTTCTACTTGTAGGGCCTGTTTGCTTCTCAGCCGGGCAAACCTGCCTGCAGCGAGCAGCGTTCCCAGGCGTCCGATTTGGGGCTCTGATGCGTGCCTGGCTCGCCTGCTGCCTGGGAGGCACTCAAGCATACAGGCCTATAAATCATGTGTCCGGACGATTGAGCTCTTCTACTCCCACACAACCACATTCCCACGCACCTTCCCTTCGTAGTTAGTTGTAGTTCGAAGGTACACTCTTTAGGAAGGAATCATGTTTCTAGAAAAAAGCCCTTCATGTAGGCTCCGTTCGCGTGCCCTTAAATCCGGCTTGATCTGTTTCTTTTTTCATCCAGAACAGTATTTTCCTCTCACAGATTCATCCAGATTCCTCCAAAATTTCTCAAGCGAACAGGGTCGTAATGTACACCTTCCATTCGTAGTCGAGATGGTGGTACTAGAAGAAGCTTTGTAAAGATGGAACCACACTGGATTGAAGGCGAGTTGGACGAAATGCTAGCGAGATCGGACTTAGGGTTTGTTGGTGGGGCGGAGTGGCTCACGGCGAACCTCATACAATGAGCCGTCGGCCCCCACCACTTTATATAGCGAAGTGCGACGGGAGCCCACCAACCATGTAGAGTTGGACGCCCCCGATCAAAGCGCGTGACCAAGGCCTAATAGGCCGTTGGGCTTATTGACTGGGAAATCATTCCAACACCATCTGCCATTGCTTCTACTTGTAGGGCCTGTTTGCTTCTCAGCCGGGCAAACTTGCCTGCAGCGAGCAGGCATCCGATTTGGGGCTATGATGCGTGCCTGGCTCGTCCGGGCGATTGAGCTCTTCTACTCCCACACAACCACATTCCCACGCACCTTCCCTTCGTAGTTAGTTGTAGTTCGAAGGTACACTCTTTGGGAAGGAATCATGTTTCTAGAAGAAAGCCCTCCATGTACACCTTCCATTCGTAGTCGATGGTGGTACTAGAAGAAACTTTGTAAAGATGGAACCACACTGGATTGAAGGCGAGTTGGACGAAATGCTAGCGTGATCTTCCCCACCCCCATTGTTGGTTGTTGGTTATAGAAGAAGTTTTGTGCACTATCTATACCTCGTCGGAGGGGTTATTATGTATTTGTATATATAATTGGCAGAGGGGCTTATGTGTGTGTGCGTTGGGTGCTGCTACTTTTCTATCCTTTGTTTCAGGCGGCAAATGTGGCTCAGACACCCCCCTCCCTTGCAGAATCCAGAATGTCATCTACCTCACGGATTGCCTGGCAACGCTCAGAGCTTCTAATCCGCTTCCACAACGAGACCATTCGATTCCGAGCCATGTCTTACGGGGACTAGAGGCTGTTTGGTTGGTGGAAAAAAAGGCTCACCAAAATTTAGTCATGTTCAAGTTAGGGCTATATCAAAACAGAGATAATAAAAATTGTGTTTGATTGTAGCTGAGCCAAAGTTTGGCTAAATTAGAAGCAGCAAAATATATATTTGGATTGCGGCCCAAAAGAGGGGAAATTTATATATATGTATGACATGTGAGACCTGTATATTAGCAAAAATTATTTTAATAAAAGATAGTCAGTTGAGATCTTGTTTTGCATATTGTCGGTGTTTTGGACCGGCGAGCCCTCAACCAACTAGTAAATTTATACTGCGTGTTCCTAATCCTGGATGGTGATGCAAAGAGACACAATGTTTATATTGGTTCAGGCAATAGGTGCCCTACGTCGAGTCTGAGAGATCGATCCTGTATTCCTTGCACCGAGGTGCTTGTAGTAGGGGTTTACAAACAGGGCGAGAGAGGGAGCCAGTCCCATGTCTCTGTGTGTGAGCGGTGTGGATTGCTTGAGATGTTGATCTCAGGCAACGAGAAGGCGTGCGTGTTACAGAGTGTCGCTTGCGCGAGTGAGCGAGTCTGTCTGTTCGTGTTCGTGCGTGTTCGTCTGTTCGTGAGAGCGTGAGTCTAAGCGTCCGTGAGTTCGTCCTCTGTGAGCGTGAGTGTCAGCCTAAACGTAAGCGTCCCCTCCCAAGAAACGGCCCCGGTCTCTCCCTTTTATAGTTGAAGGGGGGACAGGGGTGATACATGTGTTCGCTACGCAGCGTCCTGTAAGCAGAGGCGGCATGTCCGAGCCCTATAGCTTGTGACTGTGGCGGCGTGGTCGACGGAGCAGTCCTGTCCTTGATGTACTGGAGCGACGCGCCGGTCACGCCCTGATCCTGTGCGACGTGGGAGCTCCAGTGATAGCTTGACACAGGGCATGGCGAACGACGTGCCGGATCGCTGTGCGCTGATAGTGAGAAAAGCCGAGGCTCAGTCGGTGCCGAGGCCGAGCCATCATGGGGGGCTCGGCGGGCGCGAATCCCGAGGCTGCCGAGGCTCGAAGGGAGCAGTTGGTCCTGTACACTGATTCCGATGCTATAGGGACCCGAACTTGACTCCCCACGCCGCGCTGTCCTCGGAGCAGTTGGGGTTAGGCAGCATAGTGCGGTATGGGTGTCAGTCGTGGGCACAGTGCTAAGCACAGCGGACGGTAACCCCTGCTTCGTCCTGTCCCGGACGGCATGGCGTCGATGTGACCCTACGTCTCGTCGGCCACTCCGCTGTGTCGAGCCGTCGTTCGGCTGATATCGCGGGAGCGGTTGAACGCGTTGGTTGGACGTGACATCCTGCCAGAGAAGTGGGTCAAGGCGGAGGCGACGGGGTTGTTTGCCGAGCCGGCCCCGAGCGAGGCGGAGAATCGGTAACTCGTCCGAGGCCTTCCGGGCGGGGCCTCGGGCGAGTCGGAGAATCGGATCCCTGTCCGAGGCCCTACGTGCGATGCCTCGAGCGGGGCGGAGAATTGGTTCCCTATCCGAGGCCCTACGTGCGAGGCCTCGAGCAAGGCGGAGAATCGGTACCCTCGGACAAGGTGGGGGTTAGCCAGTAGTTGTCTCTTGGCTTTGATTGTTAAAGGGTCTAAGCGATTTTTTTCGGCTCTTGCTTAGGGGACACCTTTTTATGGTACCCGACAGTAGTCCCCGAGCCTCGGGGAGAGTGTGAGCGCTCTACCTGAGGTTTTGACGAGGTTTGGCTCACGGGAGCTCCTGGCGGGATGGTGTTTCGTATTCGAAGCCTCGGCGGGTGCGCGCGGGCGCACCCAGCGGGTGTAGCCCCCGAGGCCCTAGAGGAGTGGATTTATTCCTCCAGGGGCTTTTTCTCACATTTGAGCGAGGGGTTTTATCGTATTCGCCCAGCCCGCGAGTGCGAGTTCGGGTCACTGGGTCTCGGTGTGGTTGTAGGAAGGGCCCCCGAGCCTCTGCACGGAGCGAGAGGGCGGTCAGGAGTTCCCCTGGCTTTTTGTGTGACCCTCGCGTATCCTTTTAGTTCGGAAGGAGGGGTTGTTTGCCGAGCCCTCGGGTGCGAGCCTAGGTCGCTGGGTCTCGGCAAGATTGCAGGAAGAACCCCCGAGCCTCTGCATGGAGCAAGAGGGCGATCAGGAGTTCTCCTGGCTTTTTGTGTGACCCTCGCGCATCCTTTTAGTTCGGAAGGAGGGGTGGAATATGCCATGCTACCCTCGGTGGGTGCGAGCGGTGACACTTCCGGTGAGCTATTATCGGGTAAGTCCGAGTGGAGGCCCGTGCCCCATTCGATAAGGGTCGGCTAGCGGTCCAGAGACACACTCCAAAAGTACCAGAGGGCTTCTCTAGTGGGTCCCAGGGCTGTTCGATTGGCCCTGGGGGCTCGATGCCTCCCTACGGTGGGATCCCATTCGGAGACCTCCCTGCCGGTCTCAGACATGACTTAGGGCATCCCGAGCGATCGCTTGCTTGGGCCTCGGCCATGTACAGGCTCGCCCATAGTTGTCCCTGACTCTGTTGTCCTAGGGCGGCTGTCGAAACCTCTGGGGCCCAGCCTTTGAACCCCTAGACCGTAATAGGCTCGGTGCCCCTTATCGCGTTTTTTCGATCCTCCGAGTGCGAGCTTGGGTTGTTTGTCTTCGTCCTAGGTGTAGGAAGAGCCCCCGAGCCTCCGCACGGAGCGAGAGGGCGGTCAGGAGTTCCCCTGTCTTTTCGTGTGACCCTCGCGCATCCTTTTGTTCGGACGGAGGGGTTGTTTGCCGAGCCCCCTCGAGTGCGAGCCTGGGTCGCTGGGTCTCGGCAAGGTTGCAGGAAGAGCCCCCGAGCCTCTCCATGGAGCGAGAGGGCGATCAGGAGTTCCCCTGGCTTTTTGTGCGACCCTCTCGCATCCTTTTCGTTTGGAAGGAGGGGTTGTTTGCTGAGCCCCCTCGAGTGCGAGCCTGGGTCGCTGGGTTTCGGCAAGGTTGTAGGAAGAGCCCCCGAGCCTCTACACAGAGCGAGAGGGCGATCAAGAGTTCCCCTGGCTTTTTGTGCGACCCTCGCGCATCCTTTTCGCTCGGAAGGAGGGGTGGTTTGCCGAGCCCCCTCAAGTGCGAGCCTGGGTCGCCTGGGTCTCGGCAAGGTTGCAGGAAGAGCCCCCAAGCCTCTGCACGGAGCGAGAGGGCGATCAGGAGTTCCCCTAGCTTTTTGTGTGACCCTCGCGCATCCTTTTCGCTCAGAAGGAGGGGTGGAATATGCCAGGCTACCCTCGGTGGGTGTGAGCGGTGACACTTCCGATGAGCTGTTATCGGGTAAGTCCGAGTGGAGGCCCGTGCCCTATTCGATAAGGGTCGGCTAGCGGTCTAGAGACGCACTCCAAAAGTACTAGAGGGCTTCTCTAGTGTGTCCTAGGGCCGTTCGATTGGCCCCGAGGGCTCGATGCCTCCCTATGGTGGGATCCCATTCGGAGACCTCCCTGTCGGTCTCAGACACGACTTAGGGCATCCCGAGCGATCGCTTGCTCGGGCCTCGGCCATGTATGGGCTCGCCCATAGTTGTCCCTGACTCTGTTATCCTGGGGCGGCTGTCGAAAGCCTTGGGGGCCCAGCCTTCGAACCCCTGGACCATAACGGGCTTGGTGCCCAGCTCCTTCGTCTAAAAGGAATCGGGTGGGGGATATTCCCCTCCCATCGGCTGACAACAGCAGAAGCACCTTTTGAGGCGGTTTCTTGGGGAGACGAAACGACACCTGTCGTTGCTGTGGTCGGATGCAACACGTTGTCAGCGGATGGGACAAAACTGTGCGTGCGATTAATAAGGAAAAGGTGGGCGTGTGGGCGGTAAAATCGGATTCGGATTAACTGTGCCAGATCTGAGGGAAACTTCCCCGATTTCATCGCCCGTCCGTTTCTCCCCCTTCCTACATAAATACGTGATGAGCCTTGCCCCTCTCCTCCTTACCTTGTCTACCTTTGCTTTTACTGCCCTCGAGCCATTGCTAGGAACAGAGAGTGCCGGGGAGAAGAAGGGAGAAGGGAGAGGAAGAGAGGGAGAGAGCGAGGCTTACCGCCGTAGTCACATTCTCCACCGCACTCATGGCCAGCACTATTGTTGTCATTCCGATGGATCCTTAGGGTTGGTCCGACGTATCCGTGGAGACGCTGCAGTCGCTCGTCGACGACGACCTCCTCCATCCGGTTACCAACCCCAGCAGACCGGAGTGGATTGCTCCGGGGGGCGAGCCAAAGCCGAGGCCACGCGATGGCTACGTTGTGAGCTTCATGTCCTTCCATGAGCGCGGTCTCGGCCTACCGGCGGACCGGTTCATGCGGGCGCTCCCGCACTACGATGGCGTGGAGCTTCACAACTTCAACCCCAACTCCATCGCGCAGGCGGCCATCTTCGTCGCCGTCTGCGAGGGGTACCTAGGGATTGCCCCCCATTGGGACCTGTGGCTTCACCTCTTCCAGGTGGGACATACGACCAAGCCGACGGGTACGATGGGCACGAGGAAGGCGGTGAGGGCCAGAGGCTGCACTCTCCAAGTGTGCCAAGACCGGCATCACCTCTACATCCCAACGCAGCTCGCGTCATCCAATCGTCACTGGTACACCAGCTGGTTCTACCTCCGTAACGATGACGACGGACTTCCCCCCTACACTGGGCGGGTCGTGGAGAGCCAGCTGGAGAAGTGGAGGTATGGCGTTCCGAAGGAGGATCAGCCCAAGCTGCAGCCGCTCCTGGAGGGGCTAGAGAGGCTGTGGAGCCGCTGCCTTACGACGGCTATGGTCGTGGCTGTCTTCCACCGCCAGAGGGTGCTGCCGCTGATGGCTCGGCGGTAATGCATGTTCAACATGAGACCGGATGAGCCGATCAAGGGCATCCAGATGTCTGCCGACGCCCTCTCCGACGAAGAGATTCTACGTCGGGTGAGGGAGACGGTGGAGGGGAAGCTGAAGAGCGGTGGTCTAACCCCTATCGCGATGCGCCCGTCGTGGGGGTACCTCTCCTTGGTAAGTCACGCGCCGCTGCAGCCCCCGAGGCCTCCTCATTCCTCATCATTTTCTATTCCCTTATTTGTGTTCGCCATTTCTGCAGGGGATGAGGGATGTGTGAGCCTCCCCGCCGCCCGTTCCTGAGGATGCAAAGCGTCGGGCGGTGAACCGGGCGCACGCCGAGGCGCAAAAGAAGAAGAAGGATGCCAAGGAGGCAAAGCGTATGAGGAAGATCCTTGAGCGCGAGGGGCTGGAGAAGCACCGTCAGCAGCAGAGGCAGGACGGTCTCCCGGTGGAGGCGTTTCCATCGCCTTCACTGTCAACGGATTCTTCGGGTGGAGATGACGAGAGCGAGATGGGGCAGGGTCCCCTGGACCATCTCCCCGATGTCGGGGGGGGGGGGGGGGACAGCGCTCGGGGCATCGGCGAGCAGCCCGATGCTTCCACGGGGAGGAGGAGAGGATGCCCCGAGGTCAGCGATCGCCCTCCCTGGGGCCGAGGCCGACACGCCCGAGGCATGAGCGTTAGGGAAGTGCGCCGTCAGCCCAGTGGGCTCGACAGTAGAGGTGGAGCAGGTGGCGGTGGGGGCGACGCAACTGCCCCCGTAGAGGATTGAGGGGTCACTGGAGTCCGGCGAGGATCGGCCGGCACCGACGGATACGGAGGCCATGCCACCGCCGCCGTCACCGCCGTTGTAGAGGAGGGTCACAGTGCCGAAGCGGTTGCGTCCCCATTCGAGGTGAGTGTTTTTCGATGGAGTTGGCAGCATCTCCCATTCGTCCCTCGGTCGTATGCTGACCTTGTTGGTGTTTTGCCTTCAACCGAAAGCGTCATGCGGAGGTGCCCGCCTTGGCACCCCATAAGGCGCTCAAGGTGAGCCCCAGCTCCACCGCCCACGGGGTGGTGGAGGCACAAGCCGCCATACAATGTGGCGTGGCATTGGCGAGGGCCGACCCGAAGGAGCTGGTAGCCCAGGGAGAGGCTACCGAGGCAGCCATGGAGCAAGCAGAGGAGGAGGAGCCTATGCCCCATGAGGCCGAGGCCCCCCGGATTCCCAAGGCCTAGGCGACAGAGGCCGGGGCGCCCAGGACCACCGAGGCCGAGGTGGCGGAGGCTGGAGCCCCCGGGACCACCGAGGCCAGGGTGGCGGAGGCCGGCGTGAGCGCGGCGAAGCCGGCAGCCTAGGAAGCAGAGATGGAGGCGAGGCAAGCCTCAGTGCTGCCCCCGATCCAAGGCCCGCTGCCGTCTCAGGAGAGCGCCCGAGAAGTGGAGGTCCATTCGATCTCTTCCGACGATACTTCCTGGGGGAAGGAGGCGGCGGATGCCGAGGTGGCCAGCACCACGGATCAGCCAGCTCTGACCTCTAGTGAGGGAAGCTCGGCCCTCGTGCGGGTACAACCCGAGCCCTGCGGGTGGGATCACCCGCGTGTCTTGTGGTGGAGCCGGGACGACCCTAAGGGGGAGCCTCTGTTCGCCCTTGAGGACGCGACCAAGGGGGGCGCTGGAGCACTTTTGAGCAATACCGTTAGCTGGCGGAGCGGTCGCTGCAGACGGCGCCGTCCGTCGTGGCTGACGATCTGCCCGACGTCAACCAGGTACGTGCCTTCTTTTCTCGTGTGGTGTTGTCTTTGACCCGAGTTCTCTCACAGCGCTTGACGTCTGTTTTGCCTATCTAGGAGCTCGAGGATCGGTCCCTCGGGAAGTTGCTGTTCCTCCAGCGGGAGAGGGGCGTCTAGGACCAGCTCCGGTAGCAGAAGGACCTGCTTGCCAGTGCCAACGAGCTTCTGTCAGCGCAGAGCATGGAGGTGGAGGACCTCCGCCTTTGCTGTGCTAATGCGAAGGCCGAGGTGGCCACGGTTCGAGAGCAGGCCGCCCGTTTTGCGGCACGGACCAAGGAGCTGGAGGAGGAGCTGACCTAGGCGGCCAGTGAGCGGGACACCTTCAGGTCCTAGGCTAAAGAAGCGAAGGCCTCTGCCAAGGCCATCGCTGGGCAGCTATGGACGGAGCAGGGTGCGCACCTGCTGACGAAAGGCACCCTGGTGGAGGCCCTCAAGGTGGCCGAGGCCTCCCGGACCGAGGCTATGGTCTGGAAGGAAAAGGTCGAGGGTGAGTCCTGTTCCCCTTGTTTTATTTGTTTTTCTTGTGTTCGACCCCTAACTTCCCAATGTGGTGCAGAGCTGGAGAGGGAGGCTTCCAAGGTGGCCGAGGCCTCTCGGGTCGAGGTCCAGCGCCTGAAGGAGAAAGCCAAGGCCTCTCGGGTCAAGGTCCAGCGCTAGAAAGAGAAAGCCAAGGGTGAGTCCCGTAGTCCTTAGCCCCTGTTTGGCTTATTTCCTTTTGCGCTTAACCCCATCCTGCTTGTCTTGGCATAGGGTTGGAGAAGGAGGTCTCTCGGGTCGCTGAGGCTTCCATTGCGGTGCAGGCGGTGCTCGAGGCCGAGATCGGGGAGCATAACACGCTGCAGGACCACCGCCCGTACCGCCTGCGAGGCCCTGGAGGTCGAGGGGGTCCAGTCGGGCAGCTCCCTTGGGAGCCGCCTGATTGCGTTGATCGGCCAAGTGCGCGAGCGACTCCGAGGGGCGCTGCACACAGGCGTCAAGCGCGCCCTGGCCGTCGTCGCCTCGCACTACGTCGGTGTCGACCTTGAGGCCGTCAGCGATGGCTACGTCCTGGCCGACGATGACGAGGAGGCCGATGAGGAGGTCACGATGCTGATGGAGGCGGCTGAGGGCCACGGCACGGCGCTGGCCAAGCTGTTCGAAGAGGAGGTGGTCCCTCCCACGCCGTTCGCCGATGCTGGAGACCCTGAGCCTTGACCTAGGCCCAAGAGGCCATGTAAACAGATTAAGGTTATTTTTGTACCGTAACGCTTGTGGCCTGTCGAGGCCTTTTTAAAGTACTTATGCGTCTACGCTTCTTAATCGTTTTTACTGTATTTCCGAGCCTCTGTCCTCTGTCTCGTCTCTGAACATATCTCTTGCAAAAAACTTCCTCGGAGCCTAAGCTGCCCTTTGGGTGAAAGGTGGTGAGGGAGTGCCGTAGCCTGGAGGCGTAGGCCGTCTCGCGACTCGACCAGCCTTTTGGCCTTGAGACAGACTTTCAGTCCTTAGGTTTTTCATAGCCGATTTGTCAGAGCGCGCTAGAGAGTTAGGCGTAGAATTTTTTTTCGAAAAATGACTAAAAAATGGTACGTGGGACTTAGGGGAGGAGTCCTCCCTTCTAGCCCCTGAGGGAGGCTCGGTTCTGCAGAGGCAGAGCCGAGTCTTGTTCGAGCCCCATGGTGGGCACCTCTGCAGAGGCAGAGCTGAGTCTCCCTTATAGTGTTATCGTAACACTTAGCCCTACGATGGGCTCGGGGGGTTTCTCGAAAATTTAGAACAACTAAAGAACGCTTCTTAATTGTATTTCAAGAAACAATGTATATAATGCTTGGAAATTTAAGGGTAAAAGCGACGTAGCTGTTCTATGTTCCAAGCGTTGGTGAGTATTTCGCCCTTCTCGTTGGCTAGCTTGTAGGTCTCGGGCTTCAGCACTTGGGCGACGATGTATGGTCCTTCCCATGGAGGGGTCAGCTTGTGGCGGCCCTTGTTGCTCTGCCTCAGCCTCAGCACCAGGCCACCCACCTTTAGGTCTCGGCTTCGAATGCGCCGGGCTTGATAGCGTCGTAGGGCTTGCTGGTACTTGGCCGAATGTAGCAGCGCAACATCTCGGGCTTCCTCTAGTTGGTCAAGGGCATCTTCGCTGATGAAGTAAACAGGTCATTGGATGGGTAGAGCGTGCCCTTCTTCCTGCCTCTCGACTACTACGGCCGCGCTGACCACTTGGGTCGTTGCGGCGACGTAGAGTAAGAGGGCCTCGTCCTTGGCCGGCGGTACCAGGACGGGAGGATTGGTGAGCAGTGCCTTGAGCTTAGCGAGGGCTTCTTTGGCCTCGGGGGTCCAAGAAAAGCGTTCGGATTTCCTCAAGAGGCGGTACAGAGGCAAACCTTTTTCGCCAAGGCGCGAGATGAAGCGACTCAGGGCCGCAAGGCATCCCATAGCCCTCTGTACTCCCTTGAGGTCTTAGATTGGTCCCATGTTGGTTACGGCCGAGACCTTCTCCGGGTTGGCCTCGATGCCATGTTCTGAGACTATGAATCCCAAGAGCATGCCTCGGGGAACCCCGAAGACACACTTCTCAGGGTTGAGTTTGATGCCCTTCTCTCTAAGGCATTTGAAGGCTATCTCTAGGTCGTCGACGAGATCCCTGGCCTTTCTGAACTTGACCACGATGTCGTCCACGTAGGCCTCGATGGTTCGCCCGATATGCTCGCTAAAGACCTAGGTCATGCACCGCTGGTATGTGGCCCCTGCATTTCTGAGGCCGAACGGCATAGTCACATAGCAGTACATGCCGAATGGTGTGATAAAAGAAGTCGCGAGCTGGTCGGACTCTTTCATCTTGATTTGGTGGTAACCGGAATACACATCAAGGAAAGATAGGGTTTTGCATCCCGCAGTGGAGTCAACGATTTAGTCGATTCGAGGTAATGGGAAAGGGACTTTTGGACAGGCTTTATTCAAACCAGTGTAGGCTACACACATCCTCTACTTCCCATTTTTCTTCTTGACTAATACAGGGTTAGCTAACCACTCTGGATGGGACACTTCCTTGATGAATCCGGCCGCCAAAAGTTTCTGCACCTCCTCGCCGATGGTCCTATGCTTTTCCTCGTCGAATCGGCGCAGGCGCTGCTTCACCGGTCTAGAGCCGGCCTGGATGTCCAAGGCATGCTCGGCGACTTCCCTCGGTATGCCCAGCATGTCCGAGGGACTCCACGCGAATACATTGGCATTCGCATGAAGAAAGTCGATGAGCACGGCTTCCTATTTGATGTCGAGGGTGGCGCTGATCCTCAACGCCTGGTCATCGGGGCAGGTGGGGTCGACCGGGACGAGCTTGATGGCCTCTGCGGGCTCAAAAGTCCCGGCACGACGCTTGGGCTCGGGCAGCTCGCTGCCAAGTCGGTCGAGGTTGGCGATGAGGGTCTCGGCCTCCATGAGAGCCTCGGCGTACTCGATGCATTCGATGTCGTAGTCGTATGCATGCTCGTACGTGGACTCGATCGTGATGACGCCGTTGGAACCCGACATCTTGAGCTTGAGGTAGATGTAGTTGGGGACCGCCATGAACTTGGCATAGCACGGCCACCCTAGGATGGCGTGGTAGGTTCCCTTGAATCCAACCACCTCGAAGGTGAGGACCTCCTTGCGGTAGTTGGAGGGAGTGCCGAAGCAAACGGGCAAGTCGATGCGCCTGAGGGGTCGCGTGCGTTTCCCCGGCACGATGCCATGGAAAGGTGCGGCATCACCCCGGAGCTGCGACTGGTCGAGCTCTAGGAGCTCTAGGGTGTTGGCATAGAGGATGTTGAGGCCGCTGCCTCCGTCCATCAACACCTTGGTGAGTCGGGTGTTGCCGATGATCGGGTCGACAACAAGTGGGTACTGCCCGGGATTTGGGACATGATTGGGGTGGTCTTCCTGATCAAAGGTGATCGCCTCCCGAGACCAGTCGAGGTATCGGGGAGTGGCCACCTTAACCGAGAAGACCTCCCGACGTTCCCTCTTTCGCTGATGCGCCGTGAGGCACGCTGAGGGCCCACCAAAGATCATGAAGGTGTTGTGCACCTCAGGGAACCCGTCGTCCTTGTCATCGTCCCTATGGCCGGTGTCCCTCTTTTTGGCATCGTCGTAGGGGAGCCCGAGCTTGGCGTAGTAGCGTCGGAGCATGGTGCACTCTTTGAGGGTGTGCTTCATCGGGCCCTGGTGGTAAGGGCAGGGCTTCTTAAGCATATCGCCGAAGAGCCCGGGGCCTCTAGGGACCCGAGGATTCTTGCGCTCCGTGGCCGCGACTAGATCGGCCTTGTGGACCTCTTGCTTCCCCTGGCGACCCTTTTTCTTTTTCTTGGTGAGGTGGGGAGCCGAGGCCTTGGGGGCCTCGTCCCTCCGCTTCCCCTTGGCGTCATTGTCAGGGAAGATGGCCCCAACAGCCTCTTCACCCAAGGCGAAGTTGGTGGCGATGTCGAGGAGCGCGACCGCCGAGGTCGGCACATTTCGGCCTAACTCTCGGACCAAGTCTCGATAGGTGGTTCCAGAGAGGAAAGCTTGGACAATTTCCGAGTCGCCGACGCTGGGCAACTCGGTGCATTGCTTGGAGAAACGCCGGATGAAGTCTCGGAGAGACTCGTCCAGCTTCTGGCGACAACTCTTGAGGTCCCAGGAGTTCCCAGGGCGCACGTATGTGCCCTGGAAATTCCCAACGAAGACTCTCACCAAGTCGCACCAGTCGTGGATTTGTGAGGGAGGGAGGTGTTCGAGCCAGGCTCGCGCCGAGTCTGACAGGAACAAGGGGAGGTTGCGGATGATGAGTAGGTCATCGTTCACGCTGCCTAGCTGACAAGCCAGGCGGTAATCGGCCAACCAAAGCTCGGGGTTGGTCTCGCCGCTGTATTTCATGAGGTTGGCCGGTTGGCGAAACCGGGACAGGAATTGAGCGCCGCGGATGGCCCTGCTAAAGACTCGAGGACCAGGTGGCCTAGGGGAAGGACTGCGGTCCTCCTCACTGTCATAGCGATCGCCTCAGTGTGGTTGGTAGCCTCAGGCGGGCCCCTCGTTATCGTGGCGCCATCGCCTGCTGACCACATTGTGGTCGCCTTGTGCCTCGCGTCGGTCACCGAGGCGATCATGCACCGAGGGCGCCCTGTTGGCCATTGGTGCCCGAGCAGGCTTGGTACGAACCGAGGCCCCTCTATCCTGCCGAAGCGATGCCGTGGGTAGTTCCGAGGCGCCCCCATGCCATCGAGAGGCAGAGCTCTCGGCCTGCTGCACCGCGGCGGTCTCGAGGAGGTCCCGGAGCTCGCCGTGGACCCGTCGCCTGGTCGTGGTAGAGGGCTCGGGCATCGTTCAAAGAAGCATCGTCGCTGCCGCGATGTTCTAGCTAGCACGATTGAAGATAGGGGGTTGCTCGCCCCCTACGTCGCTGTTGATGCGGTGGTTGACGTCGTGAGCCCTCTGCCGGGCTGCTCCGCGATCACCGTGACCCCGCTGCTCCTACTCGAGAGTGTTTCGGAGCTGCTGCAGAAGGAGTCGGTCTTGTTCAACCTTGGCCTGAAGCTCACAGAGCTGCTCCAAGTCAAGGCATCGATGTTCCTCGGGGGCAAGGTTCTCGTTCCGCGTCGCCGGGAGCTCGTTGCGTGGAGGTGCGGCGCCGCTCGCCCCTATGGGGGCGGGGAGCGAGAACCTGCCCCTTCGTCCTCATCGCCCGTGTATGGCATATCGAGCCCAACGTGGAAGCATTCACGAGTGGGGTCGTAAGTGCCTTCGTCATCAGAGTCGGAGTAGCCAAAGCAGTAGTCGCTTGCGGCTAGGAAGCGACGCATGGCTTCAGGGTCGTGGAGCCTGGAGAAGTCCGCTCCGGCCCATGCCTCATCCTCCTCCGAGGAGTCAGCGTGGGTGTGAGTCAAGGTCGTGGCATCGAGATCGAGGGCGAAGCGTTGGTGGCGTCCTGAGGGCTCCGCGTGAGCGGAAGCATAGGCAGAAGCATAGGCGGCGGCGGCATTACGCAACCCGAAGGGATACGGGGATGGCGCCATCGCCGGGCTTTGCTCCACCGGAGTCGACCCCTCAGGAGGTGGCGGGGCAGAGCTTGACGACGGGGCATCGCTGCACGCCACCGGCATCTTTCCCTTGTCCAGGCTCAGGCTAGACAGGTCCCCAACCAGGGACCTTGTGCCAACAGCTGGGCATGGGATACCGGTGGAGCGCGACGCGTGGCCCTGAGCTTGCGCGACGTCAGAGTGGTCCCGCCTGCGTCGTGCTTGGTGGGCGTGACGAGGGCGGCGGCCCTGGTGCTGCCTGGGCCTGGGCTACTGGTGTGTGATGTCGTCGTCGGTCGATGGGGCTCGAGGTGTGAGGAGTACCATGTCGTACTCATATCCTAGAGACATAAACTCTAGACTCCCAAACCAGATCACCGTGCCGAGACATAGTGGTCGTACGGGGTCTGCCATCCGGAATTTGTTGGGATGACGAAGCTGACACGTAGTAGATCCCCTACCTGGCGCGCCAACTATCAGTGTTTTGGACCAGCGAGCCCTCAACCAACTAGTAAATTTGTACTGCGTGTTTCTAATCCCGAATGGTGATGCAAAGAGACACAAGGTTTATACTGGTTCAGGCAATAGGTGCCCTACGTCCAGTCTGAGAGATCGATCTTGTATTCCTTGCACTGAGGTGCTTGTAGTAGGGGTTTACAAGCAGGGCAAGAGAGGAAGCCAGTCCCAGGTCTCTGTGTGGAGCGGTGTGGATTGCTTGAGATGTTGATCTCAGGCAACGAGGAAGCGTGCGTGTTACAGAGTGTCGCTTGCGCGAGTGAGCCAGTCTGTCTGTTCGTGTTCGTGCGTGTTCGTCTGTTCATGAGAGCGTGAGTCTAAGCGTCCGTGAGTTCGTCCTCTGTGAGCGTGAGTGTCAGCCTAAACGTAAGCGTCCCCTCCCTAGAAACGGCATCGGTCTCTCCCTTTTATAGTTGAAGGGGGATAGGGGTGATACATGTGTTCGCTACACAGCGTTTTGTAAGCAGAGGCGGCATGTCCGAGCCCTGTAGCTTGTGACTGTGGCGGCATGGTCGACGGAGCGGTCCTGTCCTTGATGTACTGGAGCGACGCGCCGGTCACGCCCTGATCCTATGCGACGTGGGAGCTCCAGTGATAGCTTGACACAGGGCATGGCGAACGACGTGCCGGTCGCTGTGCGCTGATAGTGAGAAAAGCAGAGGTTCAGTCGGTGCCGAGGCCGAGCCATCGTGGGGGGCTCGGCGGGCGCGAATCCCGAGACTGCCGAGACCCTGAAGTGGATTGCCGAGGCTCGGAGGGAGCAGTTTGTCCTGTACACTGATTCCGAGGCTACAGGGACCCGAACTTGACTCCCCACGCCGTGCTGTCCTCGGAGCAGTTGAGGTTAGGCAGCATAGTGCGATATGGGTGTCAGCCGTGGGCACAGTGCTAAGCACAGCGGCCGGTAGCCCCTGCTCCGTCCTGTCCCGGACGGCATGGCGTCGATGTGACCCTACGTCTCGTCGGCCACTCCGCTGTGTCGAGCCGTCGTTCGGCTCATATCGTGGGAGCGGTTGAACGCGTTGGTTGGACATGACATCCTGCTAGAGAAGTGGGTCAAGGCGGAGGCGACGGGGTTGTTTGCCGAGCCGGTCCCGAGCGAGGCGGAGAATCGGCAACTCGTCCGAGGCCTTCCGGGCGGGGCCTCGGGCGAGTCGGAGAATCAGATCCCTGTCCGAGGCCCTACGTGCGAGGCCTCGAGCGGGGCGGAGAATTGGTTCCCTATCCGAGGCCCTACGTGCGAGGCCTCGAGCAAGGCGGAGAATCGGTAGCCTCAGACAAGGTGGGGGTTAGCCAGTAGTTGTCTCTTGGCTTTGATTTTTAAAGGGTCTAAGCGATTTTTTTCGGCTCTTGCTTAGGGGACCCCTTTTTATGGTACCCGACACATATTAGCCCTTGTTTAGTTCCCACCTTAAAACTTTACACCCTGTCACATCAAATGTTTGACACATGCATGGAGTATTAAATATAAACTAAAAAAATAACTAATTGCACAGTTTGCGACTAATTCGTGAGACGAATCTTTTAAGCCTAATTAGTCCACAATTTGACAATAAAGTGCTACATTAACATATGTGTTAATGACGGATTAATTAGACTTAATAAATTCGTCTCGCGGTTTACTGCGCGGATTCTGTAATTTATTTTTTTATTAGTATCCGAACACCCTCATGTAACACCTAATGTGACGTCCCAAAACTTTACACGCTGGATCTAAACAAAGCCTTATTTAATTGATTTTGGTGTAAACGGTTCACGAATCCAATATGTTTGAGAGATATTTAGATTCAAATTCAAATATATAAATTCTTTTAAAATCTAACCACAAAACTACCTGAGCCAAATCAGGGCCAATATTTTGGTCGCCCGCGTCCTACCCAGAGTTGCCTTCGTACTACTATGGTCATTGCCAGAATTTCATCGGCCTGACAAACTAGGGTATTTTTTGAAGCAAAAGGTGGCCAATTTTTATTGGCTGAAATTTTGGCCTGGCTTCCTGGCCACACCATCCATGAGTTCGTCAAGATCGCAGAGGTTATCAACTATCAACGACATGTAGCCATCTAGAGGAGACTTGGGTACAGTTGGCTAAATTCTGTTCCAAGTTGGTAATTCTCCATGCCGCTGGCGCTGAATCTCGAGTGTTTCGCGAACCCAAATAGTGAAATCGTGGTTGGACTTTTTTTTTTGAGCAACTGAAATCGTGGTTGGATTGGACTTTGTAGTTTGTTGATTGGGCCGGCCCAGTAACAAAACCCAAACGTCTTCCGTCTACCACATTGGCCGGAGGAGAGTCGCAGACTACAGCGTCGGCCGCCGCACCCAAACGGCGCTGGCGAGCAGCGATGCTCCGCCTCCGAGGCCACCTCCTTTCCGCTGTCCGCGCCGCCTCGCCTCTCCCCGCCGCATCCTTCTTCCCCCTCCACCGCCTCTTTCTCTACAGCACCGCCAACACCACTCCCGCCTCTCAGTTCGTCGTCGAGGACTACCTCACCACCAGCTGCGGCCTGACGCCAGAGCAGGCCCGCAGGGCCTCTAGGTACCTGCCCAGTCTCAAGTCGCCCGACAATCCTGACGCCGTCCGGGCCTTCCTCGCCGGAATCGGCATCTCCAAAGCCGAGGTCGCCGCCGCAATCTCCAGGGACCCGCGGTTCCTCTGCTACAAGGTGGACATAACCCTAACCCCCCGCATCGCCCAGCTCCGCGACGTCGGCCTTTCCCCACCCCAGATCTCCCGCCTCATTTCCATCGCCCCCACCATCTTAGCCTTGCCCGGCTTGATCCCCCGGCTCGCATTCTACCTCTCTTTCTTGGGCTCCTACGACAATTTGCACACCGCCCTCAGGAGGAGCATGTACCTGCTCACTCAAAATCTCGAGCGTGTTGTCAAACCCAATATGGCATTCCTGCGACAGTCTGGCCTAACTGATTCTGATATTGCCAAGATCCTTTTGGCCACCCCGAGCATGCTCGCATTGGAGCTAGGGCGTGTCAAGGAAATTTTGGAGTGTGCCGACTTGTTTGGTGTGCCACGCCATTCTGCGATGTTCAAGCACGCCCTCACGTCCATCCACAATATTAGCCCTCGGAAGATAAATGCTAGGTCAGATTTCTTGAAGAAGACTCTTGGATGCTCTCAGGCTGAGTTGGGCGCTGCTGTGCGGAAGTTGCCAAACGTTCTGAATTTTTCAGAGGGCAGGCTGACTCGTGTGGTAGATTTCCTGAAGACAGAGGTTGGTCTGGATTCCAAGTACATACTGCGTAGGCCAGCAATCCTCGGCTATAGCTTGCCAAGGCGTCTTATGCCCCGGCATTATGTGCTAAAAGCTCTTAAGGCGAAGGGCTTGGTTGAGAAAGATGTTGACTTCTACACAGCCGTTGCTCTGACTGAGAAA
This sequence comes from Miscanthus floridulus, assembly GCF_019320115.1. Lineage (NCBI taxonomy): Eukaryota > Viridiplantae > Streptophyta > Magnoliopsida > Poales > Poaceae > Miscanthus > Miscanthus floridulus. Next base: position 213,066,613 of record NC_089587.1, on the reverse strand, counting down.
AAGTTTATCAAGAGGTTTATTGATCCTTGCAAGAACAGCGCTCCAGGGCTTGCAGATTCTTATGCTGCTGCTTGTGCAGGCCAGGTTCCTCCTGTAATCCAACCATGACTGCCTGAAATGGCGACATCTTTTGACATGTTAAATCATTCTCATTTAAGTTTGGTTTTCTTGTGGATAGATTCATCATGCTATGATTAAGATTGTACCTTGGTAGCATCACATGCATTTGGAAGCCCCAAAGTTTGGGTATCTGCTGCTTTTCGTTCGCCCCTTCACATGGCTTACTCATTTTGCATGCTACTTGTTTGAATAAATAGTGATTCTTCCAGTCTTGTTATAGGCATGCTTTTGAATTCTTTTATTTTAGCTGGCGAATCTTTAGATTCGGCTGGTTTCGATTTATGAATTCCTTATCGGTTTATTAGATGTACTAGATTGGTTGCTAATATTTTCACTCCCTCGTGATGATGCCCTAATTCTATATGTTTGCTGGTTTCAATAGTCAATACATTGTTAAAACATAACTTTTCACCGTAGTTCAAAATTGTAGTTTTCCTCTTTTTGTAGTTGTTTCTAAAGAACTTACTCATTCGTCTCAGTAACAACAGAAGATATTTTATCATCTGGCACAGTGAAATTCTTTGAACTGGCCCAGGTGCATACTATGAAATTCTTTTTCATGCTGCTGCTTGCTAACTTTTTTAGTGCAGTTGTATGAAATACCTAACTCCTCACTTATTGATATGTTTAGTTTCAGTTCTGCATTGGAATGATTACTTGATACTATCTGTATATTGTCTTTGAGAAGCTGATTGATAGTTCAATTGCTAAGCACCTGGTTTTTAGTGTGTACCTTTTATTTTCATTGCTCACCTCCTGTATAGATTATAGATTACTAGCCACAGACATAAATGGAAGAGTGAACCTGCAAGTCATTGAACTAAAGCCAATTGAAGCAAGTTAAGTTCAATGCAATCAGAACAATATAGAATGTCAGAAAAGTAGAAGCACACAATTCTGGTAAGAATGGCAATACCTCAGTTAATTGTACCACACCACCAATAGCCAGTATGGCCCCCTATTGACATGCCCCCCTCCCCTCCCCCTAGGCCTAAGTCCTGGCTTCGCCACTGGCAATAGCAGTACCATGTTCAAGAGTTTTTCATCAGTTTACAGAGTCCAACAGTTTCATTTTTGTTGTACCACACCTACACCCTTCCATGCTTAGCATATAGTTTCCATTTATTTGGTCCTTTATTTCTTGAATTGCAGTGTATTCAAGCTAGGAATGTGCTGTGTATCTCTAGAGTAATGCTATGGTGAAACAACTTTTACTACAGTTGCAACACGAGCAAGAGTTAGGACTGCTAAAAAGGCAAAATGTTATCCATGCCGTGATTGCCCTTATAGCTTGGTTGCATCATCGAGGTATTTAGGACTTCGGAGACCTAACTTGGGCTGGCTGCTGCTTATACTTTTCCTGCTTTGCTCTGTTTACCCATTATGCTGGCTGCTTGTTTTGATAATGGGTGTTTCTTCCAGTCTTGATAGAAGCATGCCGCCAAATTATTTTGCATGCTATGAATCCCTCATATTGTATCTTATCAGTTTATAGTGAAAGGAATGATTGTTAATTGATCACCCAATGGTAGAAATATCCTGTGTTATTTTAATTTCTCTGTTGGCACCTATGTTTCACCGTAATTCCAAACTGAAATTCCCTTTTATTTGTTTTGTTAGAAGTTGTTAAACTGCATTTTTTGTCATCGGGCACTGAAAGTTCCCCGTGCATGCTGGATTGAAAAATGTCAGTTATTTGTGCTTCTAGTGTTCTACCTTTGTTTGGGCAGTTGTATGAAGTGTTCAATTCCTCACCTTCGGTTCGTTAGCTTCTGCCTTCTGATGCTGCAGTAGAAAATGATTACTTGGCACATGCACTGATCCACTGAAGATATGCTTTTCTTTATGATCAAACCATTAACAACCTGCCCCATAAGCCTTTTGGGAGCTGCCTGGTTTTTTTTTTCCTCTAAGCCAAAAAATAAACTAGACAATCCTAACATGATCTAACGGTTCCAGTATATATATATTGCTTTATATTTTTCTGGTAATTAATTTAGGGTGTTCTAGCATATTTCAATTTATGTTTTAAATTAGCTCCAGTGACGTAGCTTGTCTACTGTATAACCTCCTCGGGGTTGACACAAAAGTTCTCATTGTTTTTGTTGGAGTTGGACACAAGAAACTTTGCTTTCCTTGTTTTACTTTCACCATCATGTGACTTGACTCGTTCTTGCAGAAATTCACTTCTATGCTATAGCATTTCGTTTCCATTAATTTTGATGTTGTTTCTTGAATCACAGTGCCTTCAAGGTGGCATGCTTTTTATCACGGCGTTTCTCATGTTAAACGTTCTGACGAAGTGAACGCTTGAGCTCATAAGACTTCTCCTTGTGCCCAGATCCGTTGCCAATTTCATTCAGTCAATGAATGCGGAGCTGCAAATTTTATGAATCGGATCATGTTAGTTCCACTAGAAAACCCATCCAAATTGCAAGAGGAGAATCGGATCAGAAGAAATGACAAGTTGTGCAACACTAGGGTGTTCATTGTCTCGATACTTTGTCGAAACAGAACCTTTTCATCGTAGTTCCAAATTGTAGTTGTCCTCTTTTCATTGTTGTTTCTAACGAACTTACCCATTTGTCTCGGTAACAACAGAAGATATTTTATCATCTTGCAAACTGAAATTATTTGGAATGCCACAGGTGCATGCTATGAAATTCTTTTTCATGCTGCTGCTTGTCTTTTTTTAGTGTGCAGTTTTATGAACTATGAAATACTTAACTCCTAACTTATTGATATGTTGAGTTTCAGTTCTCCAATGGAATGATTACTTGGCACTATCTGTTTATTGTCTTTGAGAAGCTTATTGGTAGTTCGATCACTAAGCACCTAGTTTTTAGTGTGTGCGTTTTTCATTCCTCAGCTCCTGTGTAGAGTATGGATTACTATCCACACACACAAATGTTATAGTGAACCTGTTAAGTCATTGAACTTCAATATAGAACGACAGAAAAGTTAAAGCAGACATTTCTGGCAAAAGTGGCAATACACAGTTGCAGCACTGCATGGCAAAACAACTTTGCTATAGTTGCAGCACTAGCAAGAGTTGGAATTGCTACGGTGCTCAGTGGCTTGGATCCAACCAACTAGGGCATTAAAGCAAACGGTGGTCGATTTTTGTTGGCTGACCAAATTTTGGCATGGCTTCCTGGCCACAATCCAAACATGCTCCTAATCCGCTTGCACACACAAACCATTCGATTCCGAGTCCTGTCTTGGGGCGACTATCTCCGCTGCCGCAGCAGTTAGACATGAGTTCGTCAAGATCGGCAGAGGTATCAACAACATGTTCCGAGTTGGTAATTCTCCATGCCGCTGGCGCTGTTTCGCGAACCCAAATGGGCTGGACTTTGTAGTTTGTTGATTGGGCCGGCCCAGTAACAAAACCGAAACGTCTTCCGTCTACCACATTGGCCGGAGGAGAGTCGCAGACCACAGCGTCGGCCGCCGCACCCAAACGGCTCCGGCGAGCAGCGATGCTCCGCCTCCGAGGCCACCTCCTTTCCGCTGTCCGCGCCGCCTCGTCTCTCCCCGCCGCATCCTCCCTCCGCCTCCACTGCCTCTTTCTCTACAGCACCAAGAACACCGCTCCCGCCTCTCAGTTCGTCGTCGAGGACTACCTCACCACCAGCTGCGGCCTGACGCCAGAGCAGGCCCGCAAGGCCTCCAGATTCTTGTCCCACCTCAAGTCCTCCGCAAATCCAGACGCTGTCCGGGCCTTCCTCGCCGGAATCGGCGTCTCCAAAGCCGACCTCACCGCCGGAATCGCCCGGGACCCGCGGCTCCTCTGCTGCAATGTGGACAAAACCCTAACCCCCCGCATCGCCCAGCTCCGCAACATCGGCCTCTCCCCGCCCCAGATCTCCAGTCTCATCTCCGTCGCCCCCAATCTCTCCCGATCTCCTAGTATGGTCCATCGCCTCGCATTCTATCTCTCTTTCTTGGGCTCCTACGACAAGTTACACACCGCCCTCAAGAGGAGTACGTACCTGCCCACTCAAAATCTCGAGCGTGTTGTCAAACCCATTATTTCATTCCTGCGACAGTCTGGTCTATCTGATTCTGATATTGCCAACCTCCTTTTGCGCGCCCCACGCTTATTCACATTGGAGACAGACCGTGTCAAGGAAATTGCATTGTGTGCCGAAATGCTTGGTGTGCCACGCAGTTCAACAATGTTCAAGTATGCCCTTGTGTCCATCTACAGCATAAGTCCTGGGAAGATAAATGCTAGGTCAGATTTCTTGAAGAAGACTCTTGGATGCTCTCAGGCTGAGTTGGGCGCTGCTGTGCGGAAGTTGCCAAACGTTCTGAATTTTTCAGAGGGCAGGCTGACTCGTGTGGTAGATTTCCTGAAGACGGAGGTTGGTCTGGATTCCAAGTACATAGTGCGTAGGCCAGCAATCCTCGGCTATAGCTTGCCAAGGCGTCTTATGCCCCGGCATTATGTGCTAAAAGCTCTTAAGGCGAAGGGCTTGGTTGAGAAAGACGTTGACTTTTTCTCAGCTGTTGTTATGGCTGAGAAAAATTTTATGAAGAGGTTTCTTGATCCTTGCAAGGACAGTGCTCCGGGGCTTGCAGATGCTTATGCAGGCCAGGTTCCTCCTGTAGTCCAACCATGACTGCCTGAAATGGAGACATCTTTTGACATGTTAAATCATTCTCATTTAAGTTTGTTTTCTTGTGGATTGATTCATCATGCTATGATTAAGATTGTACCTTGGTAGCATCACGAGCATTTGGAAGGCCCAAAGTTTGGCTATCTGCTGCTCTTCTTTCGCTTCTTTACATGGCATACTCATTTTGCATGCAGCTTGTTTGGATAATTAGTGTCTCTTCCAATCTTGTTATAGGCATGCCTGGTCTCAATACTTCGTTGAAACAGAACCTTTTCACCGTAGTTCCAAATTGTAGTTGTCCTCTTTCCATAGTTGTTTCTAACAAACTTACCCATTTGTCTCAGTATCAACAGAATATATTTTATCATCTGGCATAGTGAAATTATTTGAACTGCCCCAGGTGCATGCTATGAAATTCTTTTTCATGCTGTTGCTTGCCTAACTTTTTTAGTGTGCAGTTGTATGAAATACTTAACTCCTCACTAATTGATATGTTTAGTTTCAGTTCTTCAATGGAATGATTACTTGGCGCTATCTGTTTATTGTCTTTGAGAAGCTGGTTGATAGTTCAATTGCTGAGCACCTGGTTTTAGTGTATACCTTTTTTTTCATTCCTCACCCCCTGTATAGAGTATGGATTACTAGCCATGGACATAAATGCAAGAGCGAACCTGTAAGTCATTGAACTAAAGCCAACTGAAGCAAGTAAATTCCAATGCAATCAGAACAACATAGAATGTCAGAGAAGTTGGAGCAGACAATTCTGGTAAAAATGGCAATACCTCAGTTTAATTGTACTACACCACCAATAGCCAGTGGTGAAGCAAGGGAGGGGCTGGAGCCCCCCCCCCCCCCCCTAACTTTGCTGTTTTATGTTTTAATATTATACCCTTTAATCTACCATGTAATTAAATAGTAAATGGCCCCCTATTGACATCTCCCCCCTCCCCTCCCCCCTAGACCTAAGTGCTGGTTTCGCCAATAGCAATAGGAGTGCCATGTTCAAGGGTATTTCATCAGTTTACAGAGTCCAGCAGTTTCATTCTTGTTGTACCACACCTACACTGTGTTGAAGAAACAAATGCTTGTGTTGAATTCTGATCTTAAGCTCCTGCTCCAAAATCTAAAGGATTCTAATATGATGGAGATGATTGTTTAAGCTGCTTCTTCAATACTCTGTTGGTGTTTAATTGTGTGTGAGCATATTTTGTTTTATGTTCTCTGTAGCCACATGTTGTGTTAAAAAATGGATTGTTCTCACTCCTACCTTCATGCTGCTACTGTTAATTGTATAGCAAACTCTTGGTTGACCAAAAACATCTCATATTGTCTGGCTGGAGTTGGACTGAAGATTGGATAATTTTGGAAGACTTTCATCTTCCATGATTGACTAGAGTTCGAACAAGTGATGGAGACACGGATGACTTCCCGATTAGGATAGGACTACATCAAGGGTCAGCTTTGAGCCCTTATTTGTTTGCTTTAGTGATGGATGAGGTCACAAGGGACATACAAGGGGACATCCCTTGGTGTATGCTTTTCGCGGACGATGTAGTGCTAGTTGATGAAAGCCGGACAGGAGTGAATCAGAAACTGGAGTTATGGCGGGAGACTTTGGAGTCCAAAGATTTTAGACTTAGTAGAACTAAAACTGAGTATATGAGATGTGACTTCGGCACTACTACTCGGGAGGAGGAAGATGTTAGTTTGGAAGGTCAAGTAGTGCCTAGGAAGGATACCTTTCGATATTTAGGATCAATGCTACAGAGGGACGGGGATATTGATGAAGATGTTAGCCATAGAATCAAAGCAGGGTGGATGAAGTGGCGGCAAGCGTCTGGTGTCCTATGTGACAAAAGGGTACCACAGAAGCTAAAAGGCAAGTTTTATAGGACGGCGATTAGACCTGCTATGTTGTATGGTGCAGAATGTTGGCCTACGAAAAGACGACATATTCAACAGCTAAGTGTCGCGGAAATGCGTATGTTGCGTTGGATTTGCGGTCATACAAGAAGGGATCGAGTTCGGAACGATGATATACGTGAGAGATTAGGGGTAGCGCCAATTGAAGAAAAGCTTGTCCAACACCGGTTGAGATGGTTTGGACATGTGCAACGGAGACCTCCAGATGCACCGGTGCGTAGTGGAATCCTAAGTCAGGATAGTAACGTGAAGAGAGGCAGAGGAAGACCGAAGTTGACTTAAGTAGAGGCAATAAAAGGAGACTTGAAAGGATGGAATATACCCAAAGACTTAGCCTTAGATAGGAGTGCTTGAAAGACAGCTATTCACGTGCCTGAACCTTGATTGCTTCTGTTGGGTTTTAACTCTAGCCTACCCCAACTTGTTTGGGACTTAAAGGCTTTGTTGTTGTTGTTGTTGGTCATCTTCCATGATTGTGTGACTCACCCTTGCTCGTTGCACACTTTCAAGCTAGGAATGTGTATCGCTAGAGCACTGCTATGGCGAAACAACTTTTGTGACAGTTGCAGCACTAGCAAGAGTTGGAATTGCTACAGTGATCAGTGACCAAGATCTCAGAGGCTTGATCCAGCAGTTATGAAGAAAAAAAAAACTGCTTTTTTCTTTTTGAGTTTGACACAAAAGCACCCATGTTGTTTCTCGTGGAGCTGGACTGGACTCAAGAATTTTGGATATGTTTGGAAGAATTTTCACTCCTTTTTCTTTCATCGCAAGGTGACCGACTCTTGCATTGTCTAATTCACTTTCTTTTTGTTGGAATTCTACACATTAGTTTCAAACTGAAACTGTCCTCGCTGTCTTTTTTGGATGTGTTTCCAAACAAATATGGTTAATTGGTTATTGAATTGAGGAATCACTGAAGATCTTATTGGCCATCTGGCACAGGGAAATGCTATATGTAGATATGTAATTGCCTCTAGAGCATGCTAGATTGAAAATGTAATCCTTCCTGCATCTACTTGTCTACCTGAGATCGAGAAATTGTGTGAAGTGCTTCAGTCCTTGCTCATAATTCTTTTAGCTTGTAGTATGTGGTATATAACCTGTGCTGTACATGGAAGTTAACATTAAGCAGCTGCTCCATAGATCTGAGAAGATCCCTGCTGTTTTGTTCTTTCAGTAAAGATCTAGAGAATTGTAATTATGTTATATGTTTTAATGCTATAAGGGTCCGCTAGCGTAGTCCCATTTAACGTATGTAGCCGCAGTTGTGCTCTCTTGTCTACGGTTTAGTATTAACCGTGTGACAGAAAAAGTCCCTATTATTTTTGTTGGGATTGAACTCGAGCATTTCACCTGCCTTCTCTTTCATCGTTATGTGATGTGACGACTCTTCTCGTTGTAAACTTGTAACTTATCTCCGTGGTGTAGCCTTTTGTTTTCATTTATTTCGCTTGCACCGCAAATTCTTGAGCTACAGGGCATGCGAGCTTGAAATGCATTTTGTTGCTTTGTTTGTCATGGTATTGGTAATTCTGAAGTGAATGCTAGAACTCATCAGACTCCATTGCCCTGTCCAGGTCATATCCAGTTTCATTTGGTTGGTCAACAGTTTTATGCATATATGAAATATGAAATTATGAATTGGGCAAGCCTGGCTTAGTGTTTGGTGTACCGTGTTACTTTGCAAATCAGAAATTATATGTACAGGTGAGAAGGCATCGGGAAGTTATAACCTACTGATTACTGCCCCACATGTACATTTCAACTCAAACTCCGTGCTCACGTTATGGAGTATGTATTACTAACAACAAAGCCGCTCACTTGATCAACTGATTTTCACTTTGCTGGCGCAAACACGGAAACCGCACACACACACACACATTATAAAAACAAACAAACTTGACCTGCTGGGGGTATGGTATGACCTCCCTAGGGCATTGTCATTGAGGTAGAAAATCTCAATCTTGCAGGCTGAGAAATTCCTTGAATCCTGACTTTGTCGATGAGAGGATTTTCTTTAACCAGCTTAAATTTGCTCTCACGGGAAGTTAAAAAAAAACCCTGAATGTGCTACTAAAGCACTTTTGTGCAAACACGGAAACCAGAAACCCCCCAAAGGAAGTCGGTGTGAGGTTGAAAGCCTGAACCTGGCTACGCATCATCCCCATTTTGCAGTTAACAGTCGTTGACAGAATCTGCTTATCTGCAAGTTGTAGTAATGGAAGCCGGCTTTGCTGTCAGTGTACTATTAGTAGTAGTGAACTCTGCAATGTGTACTCCTAATTTTGGGCTCATATGAAGAATATCAACCAGTCCGTTCTTCGTTGGGAATTGGGATATCAAGCACTAATCAAAACCACATTGCACTATTAAACCTTCTCAGTGATCGAACTGATGCCAACTGAAATAAGTAAAGTTTGATGCAATCAGATCAATATGGCGTAGCTGAAAAATAAAATTATGACGCAGACAATTATATAGAAAAATGGCAATTGTACCACACGTTCACAATAGAAGCACCAGTGTTCAAAAAATTTGTCAGTTTACACAGTTCATCAGTTTCATGCTTTATCTAATCTTGTATTAAAGGCATCTAATCCTTTTATCAAAACTGAACTCTACACCGGAGTTGCATATCAGCAGATGCCTAGCTATCTACAGGGATCATCAGCTCTCCGTTTGTCCAGTATCTCACTGATTGATACACTATCCGCTACTGTTCTTCCTTCTCCATAACGGCGGCCTCGTAGATCTTGGCCAAGTTTGGGACTTTGACAAGAAACGGCCTGATGAACTTGGCCACGAAATCCTCCTCCGTGATGGCCGCAATGTTGTTGAAGTCCCTGCCGCGCCACAGCCGCCGCGCCAGCAGCACCCTCATCACCTGGAACCGCGGCACGAGCCGCCCCTCCAGGTCGTACCTCAGCAGCGCCGGGAAGCTGGCGACGCGCTCCGCGTCCATCCCGACCTCCGTGGTCAGGAACTCCCAGTTCCTCCGGATCCGCTCCGCGGAGACCGTCAGCAGCGTCGGCATCTTCGCAGCCGCCGTCTTCACCTGCGCCTCCGTCCACCCGAGCTCGTCCCTGAAGAACGCGGCCTTCCAGGCGAGCCGCTCCGGAGTGGCGCTGAACGCCGCGATGATCGCGTCCTTGAACGCCCGCGTCTTGCGCGGCACGCCGAACTCGTCGGCGCGGGCCAGGATGGTGTCGACCTCGTCCGGGCTCGCGACAAGCAGCTTGGAGCAGTAGGAGATGGCGAACCAGCCGACGTCGCCATCCGTGAGGGTGCCTTCCTCTTGGAGCAGCGCGATGGTGGACTTGACCGTCCGGAGGTCGGCGGTGAGGAGGCCCGGGTTGCCCTTGAGCGCGGCGACGAGCTTGTCGACGCGACCACGCAGATACGGGACCCAGAACTGGACACTGGAGACGAGCGCGCGTGAGCGGAACGCGGCCGCGCCGCAGCGCATGACGATCAGGCCCATCTGGAACGTGGTGAACCCGAGCGCGCGGAGCTCGTCCGCGCGCGGCGCGAGCATCCTTGGCACGCTGCAGGTGAGTATCGTCGGGTCGCGGGCCACTGCGACGGCAATGAGCGGCGGGGAGAGCTCGAGCGCGTCGGCGAGGAAGGCGAGCACGGCGTCGGGCTTCGAGGGAGACCTGATGGCGGAGAGCTCCGGCGCCACGCGCGCGGCCACGTTGGGGTAGAGGTTGCACCTGTTCACGAGGTAGTCTTCGACGGAGAAGGACGAGGGGGCGGTGGCGTCGGCGGACGCGGCGGTGGAAGCAGAGGTGGGGGCGTTGCTGGTGCAGGGGAGGGGGCGGAAACGGGATGGAGACGGCGAGGGGGAGTATGGCAGCGCCGGCGAGGGGAGGACTGGACGCCCCGGGAGGAGGAGCATTGCGGCGACGCCGGCGTGACGCTACCGCGTCGAGATGAGCTCCGGGAATCGGATAGGTGGTGCCTGTGGCTGACAGGTGCGGCGCGGAGATTAGAGGCTTTTACCCGGTGCCGGTCACAGGCTGGTCTAAACTTTTTTATTTTGTCCTCTGATCAATCTCGCGTCAAACAGGTGGATGAAATAACCATGTTGCCCCCCAATTCAGTTGGATTTCTAATTTTTTCAATTTCCTCCTATGCCATTCTCTCGTCCTACTATGCTAGCCTCTTGTGCTCTAGCCGCTTGGCGTCGCTGAGCTCCACCTCGCCGAGGACCGCAACGATGACGGGAGGATGCCGACGGTGAGCACGACTGCCCCAACCATGTCCACCACGCACCCTCCACACCAACAGGAGCGGTGGGCGCTGCTGAGGGACTAACATTAGGGATGAAACCGGTACGGATATTTTCGGACCATATTCGAAACCGAATCCGTTTAGAGGGGTTGAGATCTGTCCGTATTCAAGTCCGGATAAACAACATCCGATACCGTATTCATATCTGAATACTCAAATCGCATATTTATGATGTCGATATCCAATCGTATCCTATCCGACATAGTTGACACTATCCGTATTCGAATCTGAATCCGGACAGAAATATGAAAACAAATGTAATATCGGTGATATCCGTCCGTATCCGATCCGTTTTCATCCCTAACTAAGATAACGATCTGTGTAGGTGACCGTGTTCTCTACAGGCGACCAGCCAGTTGAGTCGAGCGATGCGTGGCGACCGAGGCGTCGACGGGCGAGCTCACCACGGAGGCGCGTGTGGCCGCGGACGCCAACTATAAGTCACGACTGAAAGTATTATTGGCTGATTTGTTGAGCTAAGCGAATATGACGAACGCCCAGACGGAGCACGAGACGGACAAGACCGCGCTGCGCCAACTCCTTGCAGTTCGCCACGCGTCCTTCCTCGCATGTGCTATGAAGTCAAATTAAGCTGGTGACCCATTGGTTTTGTCCCAAGCAGGACGCATCAGCGAGGCTGGGCGCGGACAAGGAGGTAGAGCGGGAAGACGCAACGCAGGCTGTGGATGCAGAGGTGCGCAGCGACCCCGACGCGCACTAGTGCAGGAGTGGGTTTAAGTCCCAATTGAAAAATCCCCTCTAATCCTAATTTCCCAACCGAGACTAAAGGTCCGGTTTTAATCCCAATCCCCCTCAACCGGGATTGATTTGAGACTTATAGTCAATACCAACCGAGAGTAAAGGCGACTTCAGCCTAGGCCTCAGGCGTTGCCACGTATTAGCCCTCCAGTCTCGGCTGGTATGAATCTCTTTTTTTTTTCTTTTCTTTTCTTTTATAGTTTCTTTATATTGAATATTGTACGCATATATTAAGAGTAAAACTAATTAAGTAAGATGCTGTATATTACAATGATTATCCATCCCACAATCAAATTTTATACAAACCATAATAAATTTAAATCAAGTCATTACACACTACATGTCCAAGTACTCCCCAAAGTTCATGCAAACATAGTATGTCACCACTACTGCCTAATGAAGTTGACTTTCTCATATTTTTAATTTGGTGAAGTGTAGGTCACCGATATGGTATCCAAAAATATCATTAATGAAGACCAACGCATTAACTAGTGCACTCTCCTTCACAACTACGAGCATAGGGTCTACTAACGACGTTTAACAGTGCTCGAGAAGTCGGTGGGTATCCCCTTTTAGTCACAAGCAACTTTGCCTGAAATCCTTCCATAATGAGTGTTGGCCATTCATGAGCATATTTCCAATCATAACCCAATTGATACATTGTCTGGTTTAGAATGGCTTCAAAACTGCACCCTTTGTAGGTTAAGTCATAGTCCTCAATCTCTGAGTATTGGCAGAAAAAAGGCTATGAGAACCGAGCTTTACAACATATAACAACAAATTCAGATATTGTGGCAGAGCCGCCTGGAATAACATTTTCGGAGACGCTTGTCTTTCACTAGACACTAAGCACCCCAAAAGTGAAATATATCGGACAGTTCCATCGAGCACACCCTAAGGGAGAACTCGAAACAATCCATGTTTTACATCCAAAATCCAATAATGAGTACGACCTTACAATACTTAGTCTATTTCGTACAACAGAGTCTTGAAAATTATTTATTACAATATCAGAGTTCAGAGTGCGATAATTAAACAGCGGAAATGTAATAATCATCTAGCAGAAACGATACACGGATCCATCTGTACCCACTAGAAGAATCTTCTACACAAGGGTTAACTCATCAAGCTGCACCTGCAACAGGGTAAAATAAACTCTAAGTACACAATGTACTCGCAAGACTTACCCGACTAGTGAGAATAATTTCCCAACTCGCAAGAAACATGATAGGCAATAGGGTCTGCCGTTTTCTTTTGTTTGCAAAAAAGCATTACTAAAAGTATGTCCTTAGGGTCAAGTTTTATTAGCAGTCATGATTACTTAATTAGCTAACCATTCTAGGTAAGCACATGTTCTACTTTCTAGAAATAGTTGAGCAATCAGAACCATTTTACCATATTTCAACTTTCAATTTTTACTATGGTACTAGACTATAGCCAAGTCATACCGTCTCATAGAAATAGTGATTCACAAACCAATGTATCCCAGCTAGGTACCCTAAAACACACTCCTCGCTTGTACCCCAGGCACAAACAAGACTAACCCACTTCACTCCTGTCGAGGGGTCCAGGTCCCCGTCTAAACTTAGACTCCAAGCCCCACACTTGAGACCTGGTCTTAGTATGGTGTTTAGACCTTCACCTTTCCCCACCTCCAATCAGTCGGTCCAAAAGGAGCCGGAACCCACGACAAGAGCACAATGAGCCTTCCGCTCCCATAAGCAAGTATGTGCTTAGGATAATAAGTCTATGACATGACTACCATCTACAACAACGGACGGTCCTTAATCGACACGGACAGGGAAAACAGTGTAACCAAGCTAAGCCCCATGGCCGCGGGACACAACTTGTTACACCCATCAATAACCCATGCCATATCCCTGCCCGGTCTCTATTTTTTCTTCATCTTTTTTATTATGAAAGTAATAATAATCACCTATTGTGAGTAACGGCAGGTTACTCACGCTACCGACAACCTAAACATAGCAGCTATTCGAACCTACACTAGTAGGACTCTTAGGATGGATATATATATATATATGCATGTGGTTTCTATAGAATTCCTATAATGTAAATGCACATCACATATATTTACGGTGATTATCAAAAATAGGGGTTATGCACTGGGGCTTGCCTTGAGTAGGCGCGGTGTCAGCTGAGTCAGTCAGTGGTGGCTCTGGGACCTCCTCCTGCACGAGAATCTCCTCCTCGTACTCCTCGACGATCTCCTCGAACTTGGGCTCGCCGGTGGTCACGATCTTCGCCAACTCATTCTCTATATGTATGCGATGATGATGATGCAACAATTCAGTATTTAGGCAACAACAACTCTTAAAATAAGAATACACATGTTAAGCTACTAAGCTAATACTAACGACTAAGATACTAAGCTAACTATCATCTTCATCAAGCAAGATATTGAGTTCAACTAACAAGCACCTAGTTTCACAATTCAATGGTATGCCTTTATTTCTATTAAAGATTTAATGTATATTTAAACATAGAACATTTAACTATCCTAATGTTTAGTCCAATCTAAGGCTACATAAATTACAGTGAGCACATAATGATATAATAAAGCTACTGTAAAAATTTTAGGATTAAAGCTATCATCAATTTACCACAAAAATTCCTACAATAATTACCTTAATAAAATTAAGCACATTCAAATGATTTAATAGCCTTTAGTATCAACATAGATATGTATGAACTAACTACACTATCAGGTAGACAATGATTTTAGGAACCTAAGACAATTAGTTTTATAATTTTTGGACACCTATACAAATTTATATTAATTATACAAATCTAGTTCAGAAATTAAAATAGAAAGCTATTACTTATTTCTAAGAAAAAGAAAAACTGAAATCGACCTCACAGCCCACAAACACGCGGACCGCGCGTGTCGGCTAGCCCATCAACGCGGCCCATAGGGGAAACCCGCGTGGGCACAACTCTTTTTCAAAAGAGACCCTGATCTTTTCTGAAACTACGTCCCATTCGTTTACTAATTCTTTCTCTCTCTGACCTCTTCACTTAACCCCCTAGCCTTCCTCTAATTTCCCCACACACACCTGGCTAACCCATGCACGGCAGCGTGGCGAGCATTGGCATTGGCTGGCTACGCCGGCCACCAGAGGCTCACATAGGCCCATCGGTCGGCCGACCACCAACTACGACCTAAACGCCTACGCTAAGCAGCAACGTGGGGTGGCAGGACTCATTAGAGCAAGCTGCTGCGATGCACGGCCATCCGCGACGGTGGCGCGATTGTTTTGGGGCGCGACCAGGGCACCTAAGGACCTAACCGGCTAGCGAGCGAGCACCAGGGACTTACCGTAGGCTCGACCGGTGTGGTGGTTGTAGCGGAGGAGGCCAGGGATGGGCTGGCCACGTGCATGTGGTGAGCTCGACGATGAGCCACGGTGGACACGACCATGTCAGCGGTGCCGAGGAGGCGGTAGCAGTTCTGCTGGCGCATGCAGGGTGGAGAGGGAGTCAAGGAGAGGCTAGTGGTGCAGATGAATTTGCTACGGGGGGTTTGATGGGAAACTGCCATCGGCTTTTGACACACACAAATTGAAGCTTGGCTGGGCTCGGTCCAAGGTGGGGTGGGGTCGGGTGGCCAGGCGACTTGATGGCGAAGCCAGCGACATGACGAATTGGCTCAAGATGATCTCTCCCTGACAGATTTAATGGCACGGCCTAGCCGGCCATGGAAGCAGAGAGAGAAGTGGGGCTCAGTTCAACCTCGTCTTAGTGGGACATGACCAACGCGATTGGGGAGACACGCATGCAGACACTGCGAACCAACCGTGTGCGTCCACGATCAGGCATGCCCTGAGTAGCTGCAGTGCCATAAATGGCAAGACGACGGTGAGCCCAGCCATGTGCGCATAGCAGTGGCAAGCACTGGACTAGGCCAGCGGCGGCGCGGAGGTGCAGGGGGTGTGGATGCGATGGCAAGGCGATGACACCGATAGTAGCTGCGCCATGGCTCGGGGTAGGGGCAACAGTGCGGCAGGAGTGGTAGGGCAGCCAGCAGCACCGCATGGCTAGGCGAGCAGCGGCGGCGGCTCCACGTGGCAGCGGCCATTGGCGGACAGGCCATAGCCAAGCCATGACTGGCTAAGGGTGACCCTGGCCCAACAATGCGGCCTCGCGTGTGTGGCCCAACCTGGATGACCACAGCGAGCACAAGTGCTTGGTGACCGCGCACATAGACCGAGCGGGTGACGTGCATGAATTTTAAAGTATCAATAACAATCGGACTATGGAAGTTGAGACCAAGCCACCTTCACTATGCTAAAGTGGGCATATCAGACTACCAACATGAGCTAAAACATGACACCACTGCCTAGCTAAATTGCACAGAATTAATTCGCCAATATAACGTCGTCACCCTGTTTTCAAACTTAAAAATCTTCGTCTTGAGCTGGATTCAGTTTTAGGTTCCATTTTTAGGCCATTAGAAATACGAGCTAGCAATGCTTTTTTTCTACAACAAGAGTTGCATTGTCATCTACAAAGTTTGTACTTCAAACCTTATTTAGGTGTCACACACATGTTCTATAATACTTTTGCTTAATAAAAATTAGTTTTCAACCCTACTTGATATGCATGAGCTATTGAATCAACTTTCATTTAACATTTTTATTAGTCATTTTAGGTTACAAGAAATTTATCTACACACTTATCACATGCTTTATCACATAAACATGATGCTCATGACATAGTTTCATGGTTTGTTTAGGGTGTAACACCGAGGGTGTTACAACTCTACCCCTTAAACAAAATCTTGTCCCGAGATTTCATGTATGTGCCTAGTGTGGGAAAGAGATAAGAAATAAATTTCAATTTACATAATTACCTTGGTGAACTAGAAAGGAGATGGGGATAATATTTAAAAATATTGCTTTCTTATTCCCAAGTTGCTTCATCCTCCGAATGATTTTGCCATTGGACCTTGTAAAATTTCACCACTTTGTTTCTAGTCACTCTTTCTTTTTCATACAAGATCTTGACGGGATGCTCAATATAAGAAAGATCAGGTTGGAGAGGAAGCCCTTCAATTTCCATCACGTCATCGGGAACTTGTAAACACTTTTTTAGTTGGGAAACATGGAAAACATTATGGACTGTCGACAAGATCTCCGGTAGCTAGATACGGTAAGCAACATAACCACACCGTTCCAAGACTGTACGGTCCAACATAGTGAGGAGCTAATTTCCCACAGACTCCAAACTGATGCACACCTCTCATTAGAGATGCCTTTAAATACATGTAGTCACCATCTTCAAATTGCAAAGGTCTTCTCCTTTTGTCCGCATATGTTTTTTGACGATTCTGAGCTACTTTCAAATGACTCTGAATAACACTGACTTGTTCTCTTACTTCTTTAATAAAATCAGGCCCGAAATAACCATGGTCTCCAACTTCAACCCAATTAAGTGGTGTTCTACACTTCTTGCCATATAGAGCCTCAAAAGTTGCCATTCGAATGCTTTCTTGATAACTATTGTTATAAGAAAACTCAGCTAAAGTCAAGCATTCATCCCACTTTTCTGAAAAAGAAATGACATAAGCTCTCAACATATCCTCAAGTACTTGGTTAACTCTTTCTGTCTGACCATCAATTTGTGGATGATAAGCTAAACTTCTGAGGAGGCGAGTACCAAGGCACTTCTAGAGTTACTCCCAGAAGCGAGAGACAAAAACTGACCCTCTATCAGAGACAATGGTGAGAGGAACTCCATGTAAGGTTACAACCCGATCAAAATATAGCTTGGCATATTTCTTGGCGGAATACCTTGTATCCACTAGGAGAAAATGAGAAGACTTAGTGAGACGATCCATAATGACCTAAATAGAATCATACCCCTTTGCTGTGTGGGGGCAAACCCACAACAAATCCATGGAAATATCCTCCCATTTCCAAATAGGGATAGGTAAGGGCTATAGAAAACCAAGCGTATGCATATGATCCGCCTTAACCCTCCCACAAATATCGCATTCTGAGATTAATTTAGTAATATCCTGCTTCATATTTGGCCACCAATACAAGTGACGCAAATCATGATACATCTTGTTGCTTCCAGAATGAATGGATAACATGGAATTGTGAGCTTCATCTAAATTTTTTCTCCTAAGCTCATCTCTTGAGGGAACTAGCAATCGGTTCTTGAACTTCACCATACCTTGATCATCAATACTAAAATGAGAACCATGCCCTTCGGCAATTAACTTCTTGATATGAGGGATTTCCGAAGCATCTTGCCTTTGCTCTACAATAATTTGCTCAAGTAAATCCGAAACTAGAGCAATATGGGCTAACACTTCAGAATGAGTGAGGGGCAAAGATTCTTCCTCAACCTGATGCGACTTCTGACTTAAAGCATTAGCTACCACATTAGCTTTTCCAAGGTGATAATGAACCTCTAAATTGTAATCCTTGATTAACTCAAGCCACCTCCGTTGCCTTATATTCAACTCAGATTGAGTGAAAATATATTTGAGGCTCTTGTGATCCATAAAAATATGTACTATATTTCCCAACAGGTAATGCCTCCAAATTCATCTCGTGCTTTTTTAGCTAACGTGAATCATAAGCTATTACACGTCCATCTTGCATAAGCACACAACCCAATCTAGTTCTAGAGGTATCATAATACACATCAAATGTCCTATCAATATCTGGTTGAGCAAGAATAGGAGCAGAGGTAAGAATTTTCTTCAGGGTTTGGAAAGCCTCTTCACAAGCTGTGGCAGAATCGTCTAATCTAATGCCTCCTAGGAGTACTTGTCTTCCATTAGACACTAAGTACCCAAGAGAGAACACTAAACTACGTATTTGCATCGAGCACACCCCAAGGGAGAACTAAAAAATCCATATTTTTTTATCAGGATCATAAATGAGAGAATAAAGCTTACAACATTCTTAAGTCATTTCTTAGATCACTTTATTATAGTACCAGGATAATACCTCAATTTATTATAATAGCGGAATATAACAATGTTATCAGAGTTACAGAGGAAGCATGATTAATTTGATGACATGGTGAAGTATTAACATAGCAGACATTTATATACAAGAGATGCAAATAGATTTTACATCTTTTCTTATAAAAACCTTTTATGAGGGTTATAAATAAACACTATGGTCATAGCGCGAATAGAATCCCCGCTGAGCCCATTAGGAGGTTTCCTCACACAAGAGTCAGCACTAAGTATCCCCCGATCACCTGCAACAGGGGGATAAAACTTTGAGTACTCAAATATACTCAGCAAGACTTACCTAATAGGAGGAAAATAAAATACTCCAAGGATATGCAAGGCTATCTGGCTTCTAGGTTATTGCATCTGTAGAAGCATTACTAAACATGCATCCTTATATTCAATTTTATTAGCAGTCATCATTAGTTCATTAACTAACCATTCTATGTAAGCACCTGTGCTACTTTCAAGTAGGTGGTAAGCAATCAGAACCATTTTACCATCTTTCATATTCTAGTTTTTACTACAGTGCTAGACTATAGCCAAGTCGTACCATATCACACGGTGATTTGTGACCCATGTATCCTAGCTGGTACCCTAAAACACACGCCCTGCTTGTACCCTAGGCACAAACAAGACCAACCCATCACCCTCCTATCAAGGGGTCCAGGTCCCCATCCAAACTTGGACTCTAAGCCCCCACTCCTGAGTCCTGGACTCAGCATGGTGCTTACACCTCCACCATCCCCGTCTCCAATTAGTCAGTCCAAAAAGAGCCAAAACCCATGACAAGAGAGCAACGAGCCTTCCCGCTCCCATAAGTATGTATGTGCTTAGGATAATAAGTCTATGACCTAACTACCATCCACAGCAATGGATGGTCCTCAATCAACATAAGCGGAACAAGTGCAATCTGAGCCTCGCTTGAATGCCTAACCAAGTCCAAACCCAAGGTACCATTCCGCCCGGTCTCCAATTATCATTCATATATATTCCATGTGACAGTAATATCATAACAACAATAATATCTTTCCTATCTCTCACGAGTGACAGGTAATCACTCGACTTCTACCGAATCTTATAGCATAGCAATCTACACGATCCTGACATACTAGTAGTACTCATAGGATAAGGATATATATATATATATATGCAAGTAGTTTTCATTCAACTCCTTAAAACTTAATGCACAAGCATAAGATAAAGTGTAGAATAATAGAGGTTATGCACCAGGGCTTGCCTGGGTAAGATATAACCAAAAGTTAGCATTCCCTCATGGTGATACGATCATCAAGGCATCATCTTTTCTGCTACTATAGTTGACTCCATGATCCATCGTTGTTCCTAATATGATATATGTGGATGTAACGCAGAGACACAATTAATCAACGGTAACCGCAACTCTTAAATATACGATTACGTTTCGCAAGCTAACGAGCTAGATTTAATTACTAACATACTGGTATATGTATCCACTTCATCAAGTAAGGCTTCGTTTCCCAACAAGTGTTTTAGTCCTAAACTATTAAGGTGTTTTGGCATTTTATCGCTTAAACATATATTTTCGAACTAGGCTCATTTAGTTACCTTAGCAAACTAATTATTATGGATCTACAAAAATTATAGTGAACATCTAATAATGTTAGGAATTTACTGTGAAAGTTTTAGATCCAACACTATCACCAATTTATCACAACAATTCCTACAAATTTATATTTTGACAACATTAAGTATCTCAGTTTAATTTTATAACTCCTAAGAATATTATAAAACTATGTGAACCAAATATACTAGCAGATAGATCATGATTTTAGGAACCTAACCAAATTTGGTTTCATAATTTTTGGACAACATAATTTTCAAAACTAAATTAGAAAATGCATAGAAAAGAAAAAGGGTCGGTGGCGACCATTTGGCTCGGTAGCCCAGCGCAGCGCAGCTGCGCGCGCATCGCGGTGGCCCAGCAACGGCCCAAGGCCGGGGGGCGCCTGCGCGCGATAGTGGCTTTGCAGAAAATGGCTCGGGTTTTTTGGATAATCACGCGGATGAAAGCTCTAGTTTGGTTTTGGTAAATTGATGAAACCCTAAGTGCTAACCTAGTTTGTCAAAATGATTATGAGATAGGTGGCACATTCCAAGTGGTGAAGCAAATGAAGATCATGACATGATGATGGTGATGATCATATGCTTGGACTTGGAAAAGAGAAAAGAAAAATAAAAAGTTCAAGGCAAAGGTGAAATTTATAGGAGCTTTTCGGTTTAGTGGTCGAGACACTTAGAGAGTGTGATCATATTTAGGATCGATAGCCGTACTATTAAGAGAGGTGAAACTCGTATCAAAATGCGGTTATCAAGATGCCACTAGATGCTCTAATTCATTGCATATGCATTTAGGATCTAGTGGAGTGCTAACACCCTTGAAAATGTGTTGTGAAAATACGCTAACACACATGCACAAAGGTGATACACATTATGTTTACCACTTGGGAGCAAGGGTTCAAAACTCCACCGTCGGAGTGCCCAACGGTGCCACCGACGCCCTGTATAGAAAAGACAGGGTTTCATAGAGTGCATCGGACGCTAGTCTCAACTGGATCGAAGCGTCCGGTCAATGGAAGACGTGAAGACGCTGGCATCGGTGTTCGATCGGACGCTGGGTCACTTCATGACCGGACGCTGGTTGGCTACATCCGGTCCCGTTGACGTGGCAGCGCATAGAGTAGACCATGAGTGACTGGACGCTGGGCGAGTCCGGTCAGGCATGACCAAACGTGTTCGATCGCGAATTTCCACCTCTGGAAGCTTACTAGAAGTGACCAGACGTTGGGGTCCTACGTCCGGTCATGATTAACTAGACGCGTTCGGTCGCGAGTGGAACCTTATTGGAAATGGCTGGACGCTAGGGTCCTACATCTGGTCACCTCGAGCAGCTCATCTAGTCATAACTTAAATGTACTGATGACCGTTGAGATCGGGCGATCAACATTTGAAGCAGGGGGCACGTGGCATGCATCGCGCGACAAGACGCTGAGGTCCTGTGTTCGGTCGATCTGACCGGTGCATTTGGTCGCCTTGAATTTTTAGTGAACAGAGAGCCAATGACTCTATTCGTGGGGGCTCTCTATTGAAGCCCCATGGCTAGTTCAAGCTCATCCTCTTGGTCATTTGCTTTGACATAGCAACCTTGTGAGCTTAGCCAAAGGCCTCGCACTCATCTCCATCATTGATTCAACATCTTTGTGAGATTGGGAGAGAATCCAAGTGTATTGCTTGAGTGTTTGCATCTAGAGGCACTTGTTATTTGTGTTTTGCTACGGGATTCACTTGTTTCTCTTGGTGGTTGCCGCCACCTAGATGGCTTGGAGCAGTGAGGATCATTGAGCGGAGGTTGGTGATTGTCTCCGGCTTCGATCGCGGTGATTGTGAGGGGTCTTATGCCTTCCCCTATGGAGCGCTGAAAGGTAACTCTAGTAGATTGCTCGTGTCATTGAGTTACCTCACTTGTGGGTAGGTTCTTGCGGTGTCTAATTGTATGGACGAGGTTCGTGCAAAACCTCTTAGCCGCCGAACCACCAAGTGTTGGTCGACATAATGGGGACTAGCGTGCTGGCAAGCATGTGAACCTCAGTAGAAAAATTGGTTGTCTCTTGCCCTTTGGTATTCTCCCGGTGATTGATTTAGTATTCATCTTGTGATTGGTTCACTCCTCTACATGGCGGTATAATCACCCTACTCACTCATTTATATTTTTACAAACTAGTTGTAGCAAGCTCTTTAGTGTAGCTAGAATTGAGAGCTTGCTTTGTAGTTTAAGTTCATCTAGTGGAGCTCTTTAGTGTAGCAAGTGTGAGAGCTCTTAGTGAGTAGTGACATAGCAAATTGTGTGTTTAGTGATCATAGAAACTAGAATTGTTGGATAGGTGGCTTGCAACCCTTATTTGTTATACTAATGAAATTGCTCTAGTTGATTTGTAGATTTTTAAATAGGCTATTTACCCCCCTCTAGCCATATTAGGACCCTTCAGCGAAGCAATGGAACACTATTACTACTGACTCACGCTTTGCATTAAAGACCCTAGAATGTGTTGTCTTTGCAACGGGGCGGTCCTCGGCGCACCTGCGCGTGACAGTGTGACACACCGGCGGTTACACTGGGCAAACTAGGCTCGATGCGATGAAAGTAAGTGGCCGACCACCATTTATAGCTAAACACACAAGGATGGGTGTCGGTTAGGGACTCGGAGGCGCACTGTCATGGGCTACAGCGGCGAGCGGCGATCCACGACGGTGACGTGACTGTTCCAACGAGCCTACGCCCTCACGGAAAGGTAGAGATGGCGGAGGAGCATCAGTAGCTCACCGTGGTGCACGCCCTACTAACAGTTGAAGCTAGGGAGCGCTGCGGCGGTCTGGCCATGTGCGATCGAGCAGGGCAACAGTGCTTTGCGAAGGACACCAGCGCGTCACCCCACCGATGATGAGCACCCTGGCCAAAATAGTGCGAGCACCGGATAGGCGGAGTCAAGGTGAGCTCAGGGTTATGAGCAATTGAACTGCAACCACTCCTATAGGCCTTACCCCCAACCCTCTGATCATGGCGGCGTGCATGACCGGCGGCGAGGAGAGACCAAAATTGACCACTGACCGACCAAGGCTGGGCTCGATGAGAACACGATAGCTAGCTAACTTGCTAAGCTACTTACCGGTACGAGGAATTGGACTAGGAGGCCTTGAGTTGGTGATTGGAAGAAGGATGAATGGTGGCTCTACGCTCAGAGCGGTTGTGGGGAGATCACACGAATGAGCTCGAGCAAATTAAGATAAGGTGGCCCCGATTGATGGCAGAAGTACGAGCATACGTGCACGGATGACACGACCAAGAGACTCAGCATGATGCTCTTGAATTGGAGTGGTCCCACTCGAGTAGGGAGCTCCCATGGTGGCTAGCGAGTAAGGGCAAGCAGAGAGGCATCACCGTCGTCCAATGACTGGGGTTGGTTGACCCAGGCATGGCGGGCAGCGGCACATGCTTAGAGACTCAACGCGGTAGTTAAAATGAAAGGCGAGGCGAGCGCCATGTCTACAAGGCAGCGACAGCCATAGCTCTGTCTCGACCAAGCACGTAGCTCGGCGACTAGATGATGGTGTGCGCACACCGTGGTAGTGGAACTAGACCAAAGCCAGCCGGGTCGACCAACGCAAGGCCAGGGCGCAGCGTGGCATCGGCCTGGCGCACGAGCTAGACAGCGACCGTAGCTTGGTCGTGGCGTGAGCCCAGCGCCATAGCATTGTGCCCGCGATGACCATGAACTCTGGCCGAGCCACTGCATTGGTGACATGCATGCATTTTAAAGCAAAGCGAAAACTACCAACGATCACAATTTTGGCCCAACTAATTCCCCTATCCTAAAGTCAAGATGGACCAGTGACCTAGCAAAGCCATCGACATGGCCTAAGAGAAACTAGAGAGGAGGATAGAAGGATGCCAACATGGCTCATCGCGCTGAATGCCGGTTCATGAACGAAGCCCGACACAACATCGACAGCGCGTTCTACTGAAGTTAGGGCAATTTTAGAGCGGACAACATGACATCTAAGACAATGTCGACCTATGCCATGCTCAAGCACTCACTTTGATGCAATCAACAATACCAAAATATGCAACTAGTGTTTAAACATTTTTGTTAGAAATTAAATACCAAAATAGCATTGTCTTACTACTTTTCCATACTTAGGAAAGTTAAGGTCTCAATTCAAATTAACAGTCATTAACACTTTTGTTACAATTTTTAAAAGGCCTAAACCATATTAACTGCTACTAACAAGTATTTTATGCGATAGTCCATACCTTACCCTAATCCGTAGGAACAAAATATTTAAGCACCATTTAACTATTTTGCTCAATATAATTCGCCAAAAATGGTATTTTAACAATAGTTTAGGTGTTTGCCGACTTAACGAAAAGAGCTTATCTTAACGTCAAATTTGATTTTTGAGCTCCCAAAACATTAGTTAACAACATCTATTTTTTCAAAAGTTAAAGTTGCATTGTCATCTACAAAGTTTGTACTTCCAACTTTATTTAAGTATCACACACATGTTCTATAGTATTTTTGCTTAATAAAATTTAGTTTTCAACCTTAAGTGATATAACATGACTATTGAATCCTTTTTATGTATCATTTGTGTTAACCATTTTTCATGCCAAGAAATTTATTTTTACACCTTCTCTCATGCATTATCACAAAAACATGATGCATCATGACATGATTTAGTAGTTGGTTTAGGGCATAACACCGAGGGTGTTACATAAGCCAGACTCCATACAAACTTGACATCCTTTGAAGCAACTTGGTCATCGGTTGAGCTATTTTGGAAAACTTGGGGATAAAGCACCGATAATAACCAGCAAGACCAATGAATTGACGAATTTGATGCACTGACTTTGAAGATTCCCAATTTAACATATCCTGCACCTTACTAGGATATACAGAGATGCCTTCGGGGGTTAGGGCATGCCCCAAAAACTGCACTCGGTCCAACCAAAACTCACACTTGCTGAATTTGATATACAACTTGTGTTTCCATAATCGAGTTAGGACTATATGAAGGTGTTGTGCATGCTCTTCATTGTTCTTAGAATATACCAAAATATCATCAATGAATACCACTACAAACTTATCCAACTCCGGCATGAAGACTGAGTTCATGAGGTACATGAAAAATGCAGGAGCATTGGTGAGACCAAAAGACATGACTAGGTATTCATAAAGGCCATATCTAGTCATTTAACATTTTTATTAGTTATTTTAGGTTACAAGAAATTGATCTACACACTTAACACATGCTTTATCACATAAACATAATGCTCATGACATGGTTTAATAGTTCGTTTAGGGTGTAATACCGAGGGTATTACAGATATAAGCTATGAGTTCGACTTCGACTTTACCACATCATTTCGGTTGTTCCGAGCAATGCTTGCACAAAAGCCCTCAACATCATGATGCATGTCCACATTTATAGCTTGTATCAACACGGAGGATAGTGTAGGCAAGGTGTATCCAATATTCACAAGCTTAGTTACATATGTAATGACAACATATTTTTGTGCAACAGTCTGCTGGGATGCCTTTATTTCCATCTCTGAGATTTGTACAACACCTCTATCCATCCTAGCAGCGATGGAAAAGCCAATTCGACATTGGATTAATGGACCATTATCTACATGAAAGGTCTAAACAACCACTCCCTGAACCCCAAAATTTGAGAGTCTGTTTAAGTCAAATGATTAAGTCAATTACCTACAGTACATTTAAGAATCACATATATATATACATATCACAAAATATATTTATACAAGCGTATTTGACACATTAATTTATTGAAAACATATAGCATTGCTTACTATGCTTGAATGATTAAACGGTACATCCGGCAACACTGGATCGAATCCCATCCACTTTACATAGCCACTAAAACCTATGACTTCCGTTGGAGGGAGACAACTACGTCCAGCCATCTCTTCTCACTAAAGTCAATATATAAAAAATCATATCACTGGAGACAATATTTTTCATACACGAAAATGCATATCACTAAAGTCAATTTTTTTCATAAGTCTTAAAATATCAAAATTCGCGTCACTAAACCCTATATATATCAAAAATCATATCACTGTATCCAAAATTCATATATGCATGTCACTAAAGTCATTTTTTATTAGTCTATATATAGCAAAATTCACATCAATAAACCTTATGTATCAAAATTCATCATCTTTCCACATATATATCAAAATTGATATATCAAAATATATATCACTAAAGTAAATTTATATAAAAAAATATATATTTTTCATGGTTGAGTGCTCGGTTTCACACAACAGGAAGGGATGAGATCAATGTGGTTGGCACTGCTCACCTAGTGGCAGCAGCGAGGGCGCGCGAGGCCAAAGACTAAGGCGAGGCCGGAGACGAAGGCGCCACTGGAGATGAGGGCGTGGACGATGGCGCGGGCGGGGACGACGGTGAGGGCGAGGGCACAAACGATGGTGAGGGCGAGGGCACGGATGACGATGAGGACGTGGGCATGGATGATGGTGAGGGTAAGGGAGAGGGCGTGGATGACGACGAGGGCGAGGGCGAGGGCACGGGCACAGACGACAGCGAGGGCGAGGGCGTCGACGCGGACAACGGCGATGGCGCGGGCGCGGACAACGGCCTGGGGGACTGAGGAAGCGCAGCGTGGCGGCAGCGATGAGTGAAATTTTGGGAGGAAGAAGAAAGAACACCTGTATATATATGGTAGAACCCTATAGTCCTAAGTTGGGCTACCAACTGGGACTAAATGTTCTTTAGTCACGGTTTATGGCCTAACCCGGGACTAAATGTGACCTTTAGTCCCGCGTTGGGTCACAAACCAGGACTAAAGGACTTTTAGTCCCGGTTGACTTTTAGTCTTGGTTGGTGGCCCAACCTAGGACTAAAGCCAGATTTTGGCGTGCGGCGAAACTGCTACCTACTCGTCAGTTTCGTTTCCCGCCCATGCAATAGTTTTTAACATATCCTTTAACATAAATAGGCTCCAAATTAGAAATTACGTAGTAAAAAAAATATAGCTCAAAAAATTACAATACAAAATTGCTTTCATATCTTTTAAATATTTAATAACATATGCTATAAATTATAATTAGGTTTTAAAAATTCAAATTTCAAATCTAAAAAATTCAAACATAGTTTTCCTTGATAAGATGATTTCAAATGAAAAAGTTGTCAACTAACAAGTTGCATAACTTTTTGAGATCTACGACTTTTTGTTCTGATCATTTCTTCATTTTAGGACATTTTAAAAATTCAAATTTTAGAAATTCAAACATAGTTTTCCTTCACAAAATGATTTTAAATCAAAAAGTTGTCAACTACAAAGTTGTGTAACTTTTCGAGATCTACAACTTTTATTTTGGTCTTTTCTTTATCTGGTAAACTGGTAGTGTACATTGTTCATAAATTTATATAAATTTGTGAACAATGTATACTACCACTTTGTCAGACGAAGAAATGACCAAAATAAAAGTTGTAGATCTTGATCAGTTCTACAATTTTTATGTTTATGAATTTCCTAGATGAATTCATTTACTTTTACAAAATATTGTTTGAAGTTGCCATTTTTTAGAATCAAATTTTGAATTGATAAAATAAATTTACATGAAAAGATGATCAAAATGAAAGTTGTAAGAACACAATAAATTTATAGACCATAAATTTAGAAAATTTAAGAAAAAACCATCAAATTTGAAGTTAGTATCACGGAGAAAGACTAGTTAGATGAGAAATCAAACTTTTTTAAAAATTTAATTCCAAACATAATTTCGAAATAGTAGATGATTCCAAATGAAAAAGTTGTCAACTACAAAGTTGTATATCTTTTCGAGATCTACAACTTTTGTATTGATTGTTTCTCAATTTGAGGCCATTTTAAAAATTCAAATTTTAAATTTGAGAAATAGTTTTCCTTGACACGATGACTTTAAATAAAAAAATTGTTAACTATAAAGTTGTATAACTTTTCGAGATCTACAACTTTTATATTGGTTGTTTCTTTGATTTTTTTATTTGTATATGCATTTCAATATATGTAGCCTATCGACGGAATATCGATAGATTGATTCTGCCTAAATCTCACGTAATACTGGATGTCAGTTGTCGTCCTCTGGCCCATCATTTCCATGAAGTCCCAGGCGTACCCCCGTCGCTTAAGAACTTGCGTGAGAATGGGCTGTAAACCACATGTAGCATACGTGAAATCATAAAGCAAAACCTGCAAGCGGACAAACAAAAATATCAGAAAACGCTCATATAATAATAAGAATGAATAAACATTACTCTCATATCATACATGACGTACCACATCCATATGGTTGAATATCACATGCCTCTCGCTTACTCGCGGCACGTCCAGACTATGCTCACGTAAAGCTTCTATCTTCAAGGACGAGAAATCAGGCATTCGGTAGCCAATTCGCTCAATTGTCTGCAAAGAAAGCAGCACGGCATCGATTTGGGTGCCTATCTTGGTCAGCGACTGTCGTCCAGTCTGCACGATGTCTTGTCGCACCTCATTATTGTACCTAATGGGGATGTCGAAGGCGAGACTAACTCGCCACCTTCATCATTCACGACCTCACTTGTCGTCGTCTCGAAGATATCCTACACCTCGAGCAGCCATAGTGCTGCTTCCAGCCACTTGACCGGTTTTATAGTCTGTGACATATGCAACAATCATGTTATGAATGAATATATATATGTAAAAATTATATTAGCACGCAAAACTTAAAATATTCCATACTATTGATAGATCTAGGAGACGCAGAACGGCCCTATCTGGCGATGGCGCAAATGGAAGATCGCCAGGGTGGAAACTTGTTCCTATGGCGGGGGAAGTCCACCGCCATTCATCGTAACTAAAAAAACTGAAAAAATATCCCAATAAATATATAACCCCATATAAATATACCATGCAACAATATATATTAGAGAAACATAAAAAAAATCATCAATATATATATATATATATATATATATATATATATATATATATATATATGCCAAGTAAACTTAAATATTTTGCACATAATTTTTTTAACGAGTATTAACTCTCATCAAGAAATAATGTTGTTAACAAAGATCTAGAAAACAATAAATGTTTAAGGTTATGTAGAAACGATGTATAAATAAAAATAAAATCCACCATTATTATTCCTAATTAAAAAACCCACATATTTGAATATTTGTATGCTTATTACTAAAGCATGAAACGATCAACATTATTATCAATGAAAGATTAGAAGATGAAGTTGCTAACCTTGAGAAGATTGAAGATGAAGCCGGCGGCCGAGAACAAGAACTTGCTCCCCCAAGCGAGAACACAGATGAACAATAAGCAAAGATCAAGATTTAACCGATGTGTCTCGGGCTAGAGAGATAGTGGAAGCGGGTATATATAGGTGGGAACCTTTAGCCCCGGTTGGTGGAGTATATCGGGACTAAAGGATCAACCTATAGTCCCCATTGAAGCCAAAATCTAGGATAAAAAGACAGCGGGACCTTTGGTCCCGATTTATGGTTCCAACCGAGATTGAAAGACAACCTTTAATCCCGGTTTGAACCACAAACCTGGACTAAAGGTCCCTGTTGCAAAAGTCCGCTGCACTATTTGTTGGACAGAGGATTCAAGTCCCGGTTGGTAGTTTCAACCGGGACTAAATCTCCTATTATTTTCGAGCCAAATTCTGGCTAGGACTAAAGCTAAAAATCATAAGTCTGTTGTCTGCTGGTGGCGACGGATGCGGCCAGGCAGGGTGGGCGCTTCCATCGCCGCCGTCGCGGGGCTGAACCGCTGCCGGCAGTCGCTGCTAGCTAGGCCGCATGGAACACACGTCGACGATCCTACCGACGGATCACGATACACTGCACGCTTGTTGCTGATTGCAGTGCTAAGTTTTGTTTGCAAATGTGCTGTAGAACATGTATCATGTATGCATACGTACACCCTCTTACTTGATAATAAGTTGTAAACATGGATCGCGAGTCTTACTGGATAATAACAAGTTGTAAACATGGATCGTGAGACGGACAAGCGACGGAAACAATCAGATTTGCAGCGAACCTGCTTATACATTTGACGAGCACACCACCGTGTAGGCGCACGGTCGGCTCAGTTGTCAGTTCGGATGTAGCATGTTGACGAGCAGCGAAAGGCACGTAGAGGGAAGCGGCCATCACATGCCGCATGCGGACACGCATCCATCGCCCGCGGCCGCTGGCAGTGGTCACCGCGCACCTACAGCCTATGGGCCCCACCGAGCCGAGATGAGCGCGTGTCCGTCCAGCCTTCCGACGCCGGCCATCGTCCGCCATGCAGCCATAGCGCTGCACGTTGGGCGTGACCTTGTACTCCAGAAGCATGCGGTCGAAGCACCGCAGCCCGTCCCCGTCGAGCAGCCCGGC
The DNA here is from genome assembly GCF_019320115.1 of Miscanthus floridulus. Taxonomy (NCBI): domain Eukaryota; kingdom Viridiplantae; phylum Streptophyta; class Magnoliopsida; order Poales; family Poaceae; genus Miscanthus; species Miscanthus floridulus. The sequence goes on along the minus strand of NC_089587.1, from coordinate 213,035,888 downwards.
GCGGCTGCAGGCGTTCAGCACGCCGACGTACGCGCACGAGAGCGCAAACACCACGTCGCCGCGAGCAGCGGCCGCGCGGGCAGCGACTAACCTTGTCCACGCTCCGCGCCGAGACGGTCGCCGCCGCCAGAAACGGACACGGAGAGAGATAGGGTTAGTAGAGAGAGACAACCAACGGGGGTATTCTTTAAGGTATCTAAACCGTGAAAACCAAATGGAACGGAGATAGACCAGTGACACCTGCAAGTGCTCAAACTTTTTAATAGTTTGTAGATAATTACCGACTTTTATAATGGGAGAAGCCTCCGGAGAGCACTTGGACGGTAACTGACGAACTGGCAATCGTTCAAGCACTATCCGAAGCAAGTTTTACGTTCTCTTCCTTTTCATCCAGGCCTCTTCCCCCCTTAGGCCCACGACCCGTGGGCCTTAAATGAAAACGTTCTCTTCTTTAAATCCGGGCCTGCGCAAGTTGAGGCCATGAATGAAAAAAACTGGCGCCTCCTTCTCCATCCTTCTGTCTCCCTAGCGGAGGGCGAGCCGGCCCTTGCCGCCGCCGATGTATTTTTTTTTCGTGCCTCTTTGACGAACATCTTCTGCGACACCGGCCAGGCCACCACTCCAGCGCCTCCTTCTCCATCCTTCTGCTTCCCTAGCGGAGGGCGAGCCGGCCCATGCCGCCGCCGCCGTATTTTTTTCGTGCCTCCTTGACGAAGCCGAGCCGGCATCTTGTGCGAGACCGGCCAGGCCACCACTCCTTTGCTTTGCGGTCCAGCGTCCGAGATGATCAAGCCATCACAACCTGCAAGCAACAACGCGCCGCCGCACGCCCCCGCACCATGACGCTGCCGATGGAAGCCAGCTCCACTAGGAGTATCACCGTGACGTGGAGAACACGGTCCCGGCGAGATCGCGTCTGCCATAGCCAGAGAGCGCCATCGCACGTGAAGACCCAACCGACCTCAATGTCCATCTGCCGCTCCTGCCGTTGTCCGGTCGTCGGTGAGCCTCCCTGCATCTTCCCTTTGTCTCTCTGACTCAGCGCCTCATGTTCGTTTTCTGCTCATCCGTCCGTCATGCCAGCCTTCCATGCCAAGTGCATGCACCGCCCTGTGGGAAGTCCGATGCTACTTTGCGTGTCGCCTTGCTGCTGCTTGCGATAGTGGCCGCTGGCCTGGAGAGTAGAAGCTGCCGCTAGGAAAATGATGTTTGCCTACCTGCAGGAACGTACGAACTAGAAGCTGCAAGACGTGCTCCAGGGCAGGTCCCTTCTATAGTTCTATCTTCCATGCATGTTGCTTTCTATCTTCCATGTACGTTGCTTTCAGTTAATCAACCCTGTTTTGTTAATTCTCTGCAGTGTGTGTCATGCCGTGTTCTATCTAATAACCCTTGATTAGAATAATAGATGCTATCCTCCTATAGTCCTAACATGCATCTTTGATCAAACGTTCCATCCTTTTATTAGTAACGTTTCGGTCTCTTCTTATGTGGTGAGTGGTGACATCATGACTAATCTCTCATGCTGCAGTGAGACTGAGCTTTGAACTGGTTTGACACGAGAAAAGCATCGAGGCATGGAATTTTTTGAACGATTCAAGTATTTGTGAAAATAATTTGATCTTCGTTATCTTGGTTTAGCTTGATAAATAATTATATAATGATTATTAATAAACAATAATGCTTGATCGATTTTTAAATTGAATAAATGCTAACTAATTTGAGACGTCATCATATGCTTCCTACGTTGTGGATGGAATAGGACATGAGATCGCTGGTCAAACAATGGGCAAGAGGCAGGTGACCAAGTTTTGATCCCCAACAAAGCACCGCCAACATGACAATAATTGGGTTGGTTGCTTCTCTTGTTTAATTTCTGCATTATTGGCTATCACTAGAGGATGACATAGGGCTCGCCAATGCTTCAATTATTTGTAATGCTAAATGGTTTGGCATATTAATTATTAGGAACTGATTTTGTTGAATCTCTATCGACAGAATATCGTCGGCAGTCCTCCGAGGGGTATCCCACGAAGGTAGATTGATTGGCAGATGTGCGCGTAATCAAGAACAAGAAGGCAACAGAGACATAAGAGTTAGACAGGTTTGGGTCATTTGCATGACGTAATACCCTACTCCTGTGGTCTGTTGGTTTGTATTGGCTATCGTATGATATTGCGTGTGTTTTGAGGGGGTCCCCTACCCGCCTTATATAGTCGGGGTAGGGTCACAAGTCGGTTAGATCTAGGAGATAACCGGTAAGTAATAACAGATTACAGGAATCACATGATCGAGCATATCCTAACAGATCTCGTAGCATCTTCAGGATATCGTCCTTGATGTCTTACGGTACATGTCGAGCAGTGCCATGCACCGTAAGTCTTCATCTTGTGGGCTGGACCACCCCTGGTGGCGCAGCCCATGTAGTCTGTTGTGGGTATCCGGGGTCGTATCCCCCACAGCTAGCCCCCAAGCACCTTGTATCCGCTGTGCAACGCCGTCTTGAGCTTATCCGAGTAGGTGTAAACAAAGCCGAGCAGTCAGACTCATAGTCCGACCACCCTAATGAGTCGTCGAGCAGTTATGAACCATAACCGACCAGCTATGAACCATAACCGACCAGCTTAACTGTCCTACTAAGCCCGGACTTACCCAAGTAAGGCTTGCCAGAAGGATGTAAGGAGCTCAAGTTCAAAATTAAAAATTTCCTCGCTATGAACCAAGTGTGCCCACTTAGAGTCCGACCACAAGAAAGGGAGATAATCTTCTTCAACTTCAGGAGGCACGGAGTCTTCCAATGAACAGATTAAAGAAAACACACTCACCGCAAGGTGAAGTGTGCCCACTTAGTCCCCGAGCCTGACAGTAGGTGACGTGGTCACATGGTGCCAGGGTCTAGAAAGTAGAAGAAAGACAGAAGACTAGCTAAACAGGCAACCAGTCCATGGGTTGAGCCCTGAAATGAGAAGCGCACATTCACCGCAAGGTGAAGTATGCCCTCTTAGTCCCTGAGCAGGATAGTAGGTGATGTGGTCACATGGTGCCAGGGTCCAAAGTAGTAGTCTTCAGGTGCTGGCCCAGTCCCCAATGTCGCTGAAAACTAGTGTAGAAATAAATACAGTCATCATAAAATGACGTGTACACACGTAGTCCCCGAGCCTGCTTTAAGATTTTGAGGATATCTTGTAGCAGGGTTAAAGAATTTTTAATGAAAGCTTGCCAACATCATCTGCTATGTACTTCACAAGACCTCAGACGTGTTGCCCAAGATCAGCACCCTGATCCGAACAGCATGGAGCAACTTGATAACACACCGATGATACGTAGCAAGATCCGACCACCAAGGGAGTCCCCAGCTTAGCTGACGACGCTTGCACGAAGAATCCAAACACCGAGGAGTCCCAGTGTAGTTGACGATGAAGCCCATGCGATGAGCAGTCAAATCAACTGGTCGGCAACGAAGTGAACGCCGAGCAGGAGTGGGTGCCGAGCAGTTCGACCAGTTGGTTGGCGGTGAAGTCTGTCCGATAAGTGGTCCGACCACCTGGACGATGATCATCTTGTCTAGTCCCTGAGCGTAAGCTTGTTGACCGAACCATGCCCCTACGAAACAAATACGTAGAATGGATAGTACATGATGTAAAAATAAAATATATGAACTCCGGAGAAGAATCAACAATGGTGATGAAATAGCGTATGTAGCTCGGTGATTAGTTGGTGTGAACACTTAGTGTTATTCTGAAGATGTGTTTATATTTAATATACACCGTCCGACTAGTTAGTGTGTAGCTGAGTCTTCAGCCCTAACTAGCATGTTAACCATAACACGGAGTGCGGGGCCCGTGTGCGTGTAGGAAGAGCAGGGCATCGCTAAGGAGGCGCTGCCGACCACCCCTAACGCAGAGGGCAGGTGCTCGTGCACTTATAGGGAGAAGCCAGAGTCAAGGCCATCTCTGGGAACATCCGAGCATCAACATGACTGTTCGGGGATTTGCTGAGTTGAAAGCGTGTGTCATCTTCAAGATGGTATACATGGAGAAAAAAGTCATTTGGAGAATAATTATGGAGAAAACAGCTTGGAGAAACATTGAGAGATATATGAAATATTTAGAAAAATAATAAAGCGTGACTTAGCTTTAGATAGAATGCCTGATCGGCGGTGCATGATGTTATCTGGTCGGTGAGAGGATAGATGTCTCCAATCTGGTTGGCGAATTTGTCCCTTAGGGCATCCTGATGGATGGTGGCCGTATCCCCTGGAGTTTCCCAATTGGCTTCTGATAGATCAGAACCGAAAGGTGGTCAGCGCCGAACCAGAGTGATCAGAGCCGATTCCATGAGGGAGAGGCAGTCGATGAGCTTTTGGCCGACCTGATCGATGGATGTGATCAGATCATCGTTGTTGACTTGCTTCCTCGAGTAGCGGGGTAGCAGGCGGTGAGTTGTTGGTGAAGATGACCTCGGAGGCAGTTCCGAGATCGGATCTGCTATTGCAGACGTTTGTGTGGTCGGCACAGAATTGATCTGCATCGGCTTGATGATCTCTCTATCTCCGTCAGCATTGATTACCCAAGTGATCGATCCGACCATAAAGATCTTGTCGGGCTTCGGAGAGGATGAAGCGCCTGAAAAGTGTACCATCTTGTTCGTCATGGAAACATCACGCACTCCCCTACCTAACATGCCAACCGTCGACAGAATATCGTCGACAGTCCTCTGAGGAGTATCCCATGAAGGTAGATTGATCGACAGAGGTGCACGTAATCAAGAACAAGAAGGCAACAGAGACATAAGAGTTAGACAGGTTCGGGCCATCTGCACGACGTAATACCCTACTCCTGTGATTTGTTGGTTTGTATTGGCTATCGTACGATATCGCGTGTGTTTTGAAGGGGTCCCCTACCCACTTTATATAGTCGGGGATAGGGTTACAAGTCGGTTAGATATAAGAGATAACCGGTAAGTAATAACAGATTACAGGAATCACAGGATCAAGCATATCCTAACATATCTCGTAGCATCTTCAGGATATCGCCCTTGATGTCTTGTGGTACATGCTAAGCAGTACCGTGCACCGTAAGTCTTCGTCTTGTGGGCTGGACCACCCCTGACGACGCAGCCCATGTAGTTTGTCGTGGGTATCCGGGGTCGTATCCCCACAATCTCTGCAACCAGGTGGTTGCTTCAGATGTGAGTTGTTGTTCATGAGGCTACCGAGTGAAGATTGTGATTTGGAAAAAGCAACAATATTACCGGTAATCTATATGTTTCTGACCCCTGGAATGATTAAAAAATAATACTTGATCGATTTCTTATTTAATAAATACTAACTAATTTGTAATGGTTTTCAGACCAGCCACCATCATATGCTTGCTATGCGTTGTGGATGGAACGGGACATCAGATTGCCGGTTAAACAAGGAGCAAGAGGCATGTGACTGAGTTTTGATCCCCAGCAAAGCACCGCCAACATGACATAATATAGGGTTGGTTGCTTCCTTTCTTCTCTTGTTTCATTTCTCACCAGGAGGATGACATAGGGCTGGCCATTGCTTCGATTATTTGTAACGGCATATTAATTATCCGGAGCTGATTTCATGGAAACTCTGCAACTAGGTGGTTGCTTCAGATCATTCATGAGGTTATGAGTGAAGATTGTGATTGGGCGAAAGCAACAGTATTACCAGTAATCTATATGTTTCTAACCTGTTTTAAGTCTTTTATTTTATGCAAGAAACAACAGCTATTCGAAGCATGATAATTTGGACTGCGTTGAACATGCAAGGCTATGTAGGAGAGAAATATACTCTATGTTGTGTTGTATCAATAGTTTGCATTACATTAATAAAGAAAAATTATTCACAATTATAGGAAATGCATCTTGGAAATTTTATGTTAAATTGACCGTTCGTCGTACCATGATTTGATATATATTTATTAGACTATTAATAAATTTATGGTTTGATAACTTTTATTAGTCTATATATCTATTTTAAGATCTAAGTACAATATTTTTATTCTTTTATTTATATATACAAATTTTTCATAAACAGGTGGGTGTCGCAGGTGCATTTCCACTAGATTTTGTGTTACTCTAACCAGGTCAAAGCTCGCTATAATTGATGGGGTATATATATATATATATATATATGGTACCTTCTGAACTTGGAACTTAAAATTTGAATTTTTAAAATTCTTGAGTTACTATTCACAGCACTATTCAAATTCAGATTTACTATTCAAATTCGCGGCTACTATTCAAATTCAGGATATGAACAGTGCCTGAGCACTCACCGGGAGTGGCTCAACCACTTCACTATTCAAGGCAAGCGTCGCTTTCACGAGCAGATATTTTATGCACGCTGGATGAGCGAGCGCGCGATTAGTGAATATAAAAATTGATATGTCGCTTTCGCGATTAGCTAATCTGGTGCTTAGTGAATATGCTTATGCGGAATATTTCTAAGGATCTTCTGCAGGCTGGCGAGACCAACAGTTTAGCCGGTCGTGCGTACTATGCTTGTGACAGTCCTACTCGGTACTCACCGTATGCATCACTAATTTGCTTCAGAACTAGACTATCCCGGTCTACTCCCTTGCTATCTCCAGCCACGAACACACAGGACTCATGCTCTATCGTCTCCCTAGGCAGTTCCACCCAAGGGGAACACTTCTCTGCGCACACAGGGTTCTTTACAAACGCCGCTATCAGGGCTAACATGAGAACAACACACGCAGAGGTTTCTCCTCTAGGGTCCCTAGCATAGAGACGTCGCCCCATATGAACGAGCTTAAAGGAAGGCAGAGATTCAAACGGAAAAGCTTAATTCATTTCCACAGAGCAAGCTTACATACGGCTTTCCCTTTCGGGAAACCCCAAGCACTTAGCACAAACCTTAGGGATTACCTTACAAGCGTAGGATGATCACGGAGACCTCCTTTATTCTCTAATTTACAAAGGTGGAGTGATACAACGGTGGTGTGTGATTACTACTAATGGTGGATTGATTCTCAGAGTGCTTCTTAGATCATATGTTCATGGTATATGTGTGTGGGTAGAGAGTTGGTGGAGTGGGTGGTGGATGAGAGTGTGTGTCTTCGGTGTCTGAGCTTTCTTCGATGGTGGTCTGGTGTTTCGATGATTTTCTTCTGCTTGAGCATTCGATGGTGAATGAATGCGCCCAGCGTCCTGCTTTATAGCATGAGGAGGCGTCCTTCATGCTTATCAGCTGAAGGAGCGAGCCTTATCGTCAGACAAAGCCTTCGAGGCGAAGTCATCGTCTGAGGAGCCTTCACAACGAAGTCTTCAATTATCTCTCTTTACTGTTGCCTGGACAGCTGGGCAGAGAATAATTGTCCTGTCTACAGTAGAGTGACTGTATATTGCTTTTGCGCTGTCCTCCATCGCGCACAAATAGTATCCTTCTGGATATTCTTTGGTATGGTATGGTCTTCCACGTCCGAATGATTGATGTTGCAAACATCAAATCAAGGATAGGCATGCAGTATTATCTCCATGGCATCGGCATTTATCTCTTCCCCCGGACAAATTGTTGATAAACCTTATCAACATAAGGAGTATATTTTTTGTATGAATATATTAATATTGAACTGAGTCTATATTGATTCTTCAATATTTTCTTCGTTGTCCACTTCTTTAGGTTGCCATATTTCATACCAGGACAACAACTCACTATATTCTTTTCATCATATTGAAATCTAATATTCTGGTCTTTGTCCATGACCACGGATATCCAACATCTCATCATCATTATCATCGTCATCAGATATCTGTATATTCATTTTTGAGTCATAGTCTTTCTTAATATTTTCTTCATAGTCTTTCCTTATATTTTCAAATTTTTCATTTATTTCATGTCTTACTTCTTGTAAGACTTCTTCTTTTATATCTTTCTTTAATAAAGAAATTCTTGCTTCAAGTCTTTCTTTTATTTTTTCTGAAGAACTTCTTCATTCAATGATTCTGTGTCTCTTTTCACAACATCTTTATATGTGGATACTCTTGAAGATCCTTCTTCTCTTATATTAACACCTGGCAAATTTATCTTCACATCTTTTGCCCTTTTATATTTTTGAATATAATCTTTTGCTGCTGGTTCTATGAAATAATTTACTCCCAAAATGCTTCTTGCATATGAGAAAGCTTGATCAATATCTGAATATTTTTTCCATGATACACCTCCATCATTTTCTCTTTCTACCTGTTGAGCTATAATTGATTCGAATGTTACATATATTCCTGGTGTCTTTCCCCTATATATAACATATATGGGTCTTTTCTCTATATTGACAGATGATTCTTTCGGTTGTATCTTTCCATTGATCATATGAAAATATTCAGCCAAACTATTTAATATTGCTAGCATATATCCTTTATCTTCTCTTTTATTATTATATTGGAACCAGAAATTGTCTAGGATGCATTCTTGTATATCATCTAGAACAATATGGTCTCTAGGTTTGAATTTATAAGTATTAGGCGGAAATATTCTTAACTTATTTTTAGTTCCGAAATTGAAACATTCACCCCCAATAGGGCTTGTTCCTCTCTTCATTCCTGCAAAATAGAAGATCGTGAAAATATATCATGCAATGTATTATCTTTGCCTTTTATATGCTCAAATATTACTTTATATCCGTTTACAGTAATAATATCTTCAAATAGAACCCATCTCCTAGTTGAACTTTTCTTACAATTGACTTTATTGTAGTATCTGCATATAGCTTCACAGTCTGTCCTAACTGTGAACTCTTTAAATCCTAGATATAGTCTAAAAGCATTTATTGCATTTATAACAACCAAAATTTCTCTATTCGTATTGTTTATTGCTTTTAACTTATATTTTCCTAAAGCATACCTACATATTTATTCTTCTAACTTTGGAGAATATTTGTGTGGTTTTTGCTTTAATATTGCACCCCATCCTAACTTGGATGCATCTGTCTCTATAATAAAATAATTATCATCTAAAGGTAACTCTAGGGGTTTTAAATCTTTGACTTTTTCTTTAATAGTTCTTACTAACTTTATATCTTCAGAATTAAAATGTTTTTGCCCATTTTTTCTTAATTTTGCATATAATGGACCAGCTAACTTAGCTAAATTTTCAATATAATTTCTAGCATAATTGACTATTCCTAAGAATTGCTGTAGGGTTTTCTTATCATTCATGATATCTGGAAATTCTAAGATTTTCTTTGCAATATGATCTTGTAAATAGATTTTTTCCTCTCCTATTTTATGACCTAAAAAGTTTATTTTTTCCTTACATATCTCCATTTTCCTTTTGGACAATATTAACCCATGCTGTTCTACCTTTCTAAAGAAGGTTTCCAGATGAGCTATATGTTCTTTATAGGATTTTGAGAATACTAATAAATCATCAATATAAACTAATATGAATTCTTGATTTTCATTAAAAATATTTTGCATTTTTCTTTGAAATAAAGCAGGGACATTTTTTAATCCTAAGGGCATTACTAGCCATTCAAAATGACCTTGAGGACAGGTGAAAGCAGTCCATTCTATTGATTCTTCTGCCATTTTTACTTGCCAAAACCCAGCTTTTAAATCAAATTTTGAAAAATATTTACTACCTTGTATTCTATTTATCCATTCTTACTTATTTGGAATATTATAAGCTTCATCTATGGTGTTATCATTTAGTCTTTTATAATTGATAACCATTCTTGACTTTCCTCTGGCTATTTCAGCATGATTTCTAACTATAAATGAAGCTAATCTATGAGGACTTCGGCTATCTCTTATAGCTCCTAATTTTAGTAATTCTTCAATATGCATCTTAAATTCTTTATATCTTTAGGTGTTGCTTCTATACGACTTGTCTTAATTATATGGTCAGGATTTATTATGTTAATTTTATATAATATACCATTCTTGTCCCAATGCTTGGAACGCCACTGGTTATTACAAACTCAAGATTCGAATTTTAAAATTCTTGAGTTACTATTCACAGCACTATTTAGATTTCACTATTCAAATTTGCGTTTACTATTCAAATTCAGGATATGAACAGTGCCCGAGCACTCACCGGGAGTGGCTCAACCACTTCACTATTCAAGGCAAGCGTCGCTTTCACGAGCAAATATTTTATGCACGCTGGGTGAGCGAGCGCGCGATTAGTGAATATAAAATTGATATGTCGCTTTCGCGATTAGCTAATCTGGTGCTTAGTGAATATGCTTATGCGGAATATTTCTAAGGATCTTCTGCAGGCTGGCGAGACCAAAAATTTAGCCGGTCGTGCGTACTATGCTTGTGACAGTCCTACTCGGTACTCACCATATGCATCACTAACTTGCTTCAGAACTAGACTATCCCGGTCTACTCCCTTGCTATCCCCAGCCACGAACACACAGAACTCAAGATCTATCGTCTCCCCAGGCAGTTCCACCCAAGAGGAACACTTCTCTGCGCACACAGGGTTCTCTACAAACACCGTTATCAGGGCTAACACGAGAATAACACACGCAGAGGTTTCTCCTCTAGGGTCCCTAGCATAGAGATGTTGCCCCATATGAACGAGCTTAAAGGAAGGCAGGGATTCAAACAGAAAAGCTTAATTCATTACCACAGAGCAAGCTTACATACGGCTTTCCCTTTCGGGAAACCCCAAGCACTTAGCATAAATCTTAGGGATTACCTTACAAGCGCAGGATGGTCACGTGGACCTTCTTTATTCTCTAATTTACAAAGGTTGAGTGATACAATGGTGGTGTGTGATTACTACTAATGGTGGATTGATTCTCAGAGTGCTTCTGAGATCATATGTTCATGGTGTATGTGTGTGGGTGGAGAGTTGGTGGAGTGGGTGGTGGATGAGAGTGTGTGTCTTCGGTGTCTGAGCTTTCTTCGATGGTGGTCTGGTGTTTCGATGATTTTCTTCTGCTTGAGCATTCGATGGTGAATGAATGCACCCGGCGTCCTGCTTTATAGCATGAGGAGGCGTCCTTCATGCTTATCAGCTGAAGGAGCGAGCCTTATCGTCAGACAAAGCCTTCGAGGCGAAGTCATCGTCTGAGGAGCCTTCACGATGAAGTCTTCAATTATCTCTCTTTACTGTTGCCTGGACAGCTGGGCAGAGAATAATTGTCCTGGCTACAGTAGAGTAACTGTATATTGCTTTTGCGCTGTCCTCCATCACGCACAAATAGTATCCTTCTGGATATTCTTTGGTATGGTATGGTCTTCTACGCCCGAATGATTGATGTTGCAAACATCAAATCAAGGATAGGCATGCGGTATTATCTCCATGACATCGGCATTTATCTCTTCCCCCGGACAAATTGTTGATAAACCTTATCAACATAAGGAGTATATTTCTTATATGAATATATTAATATTAAACTGAGTCTATATTGATTCTTCAATATTTTCTTCGTTGTCCACTTCTTTAGGTTGTCATATTTCATACCAAGACAACAACTCACGATATTCTTTTCATCATATTGAAATCTAATATTCTGGTCTTTATCCATGACCATGGATATCCAACATCTCATCATCATTATCATCGTCATCAGATATCTGTATATTCATTTTTGAGTCATAGTCTTTCTTAATATTTTCTTCATAGTCTTTCCTTATATTTTCAAAATTTTCATTTATTTCATGTCTTACTTCTTGTAAGACTTCTTCTTTTATATCTTTCTTTAATAAAGAAATTCTTGCTTCAAGTCTTTCTTTTATTTTTTTCTCAAGAACTTCTTCATTCAATGATTCTGTGTCTCTTTTCACAACATCTTTATATGTGGATACCCTTGAAGATCCTTCTTCTCTTATATTAACATCTGGCAAATTTATCTTCACATCTTTTGCCCTTTTATATTTTTGAATATAATCTTTTGCTGCTGGTTCTATGAAATAATTTACTCCCAAAATGCTTCTTGCATATGAGAGAGCTTGATCAATATCTGAATATTTTTTCCATAATACACCTCCATCATTTTCTCTTTCTACCTGTTGAGCTATAATTGATTCGAATGTTACATATATTCCTAGTGTCTTTCCCCTATATATAACATATATGGGTCTTTTCTCTATATTGACAGATGATTCTTTCGGTTGTCTCTTTCCATTGATCATATGAAAATATTCAGCCAAACTATTTAATATTGCTAGCATATATCCTTTATCTTCTCTTTTATTATTATATTGGAACCAGAAATTGTCTAGAATGCATTCTTGTATATCATCTAGAATAATATGGTCTCTAGGTTTGAATTTATAAGTATTAGGCGAAATATTCTTAACTTATTTTCAGTTCTGAAATTGAAACATTCACCCCCAATAGGGCTTGTTCCTCTCTTCATTCCTGCAAAATAGAAGATCGTGAAAATATATCAGGCAATGTATTATCTTTGCCTTTTATATGCTCAAATATTACTTTATATCCATTTTCAGTAATAATATCTTCAAATAGAACCCATCTCCTAGTTGAACTTTTCTTACTATTGACTTTATTGTAGTATCTGCATATAGCTTCACAGTCTATCCTAACTGTGAACTCTTTAAATCCTAGATATAGTCTAAAAGCATTTATTGCATTTATAACAGCCAAAATTTCTCTATCTGTATTGTTTATTGCTTTTAACTTATATTTTCCTAAAGCATACCTACATATTTTTTCTTCTAACTTTGGAGAATATTTGTGTGGTTTTTGCTTTAATATTGCACCCCATCCTAACTTGGATGCATCTGTCTCTATAATAAAATAATTATCATCTAAAGGTAACTCTAGGGGTTTTAAATCTTTGACTTTTTCTTTAATAGTTCTTACTAACTTTATATCTTCAGAATTAAAATATTTTTGCCCATTTTTTCTTAATTTTGCATATAATGGACCAGCTAACTTAGCTAAATTTTTAATATAATTTCTAGCATAATTGACTATTCCTAAGAATTGCTGTAGGGTTTTCTTATCATTCATGACATCTGGAAATTCTAAGATTTTCTTTGCAATATGATCTTGTAAATAGATTTTTCCCTCTCCTATTTCATGACCTAAAAAGTTTATCTTTTCCTTACATATCTTCATTTTCCTTTTGGACAATATTAACCCATGTTGTTCTACCTTTCTAAAGAAGGTTTCCAGATGAGCTATATGTTCTTTATAGGATTTTGAGAATACTAATAAATCATCAATATAAACTAATATGAATTCTTGATTTTCATTAAAAATATTTTGCATTTTTCTTTGAAATAAAGCAGGGGCATTTTTTAATCCTAAGGGCATTACTAGCCATTCAAAATGACCTTGAGGACAGGTGAAAGCAGTCCATTCTATTGATTCTTCTGCCATTTTTACTTGCCAAAACCCAGCTTTTAAATTAAATTTTGAAAAATATTTACTACCTTGTATTCTATTTATCCATTCTTGCTTATTTGGAATATTATAAGCATCATCTATGGTGTTATCATTTAGTCTTTTATAATTGATAACCATTTTTGACTTTCCTCTGGCTATTTCAGCATGATTTCTAACTATAAATGAAGCTGATCTATGAGGATTTCGGCTATCTCTTATAGCTCCTAATTTTAGTAATTCTTCAATATGCATCTTAAATTCTTCTATATCTTTAGGTGTTGCTTCTATAGGACTTGTCTTAATTATATGGTCAGGATTTATTATGTTAATTTTATATAATATACCATTCTTGTCCCAATGCTTCATTGGTATTTCTCCTATTATCTGAATATCTTCTAATCTTATTACAATTTTATCTATATCCTTTTTAGATTTTATATCTCTATACCAGTTTGATGCTAATGATTGCAAACTGATACATTCTATGCATGAGTTTGCTATATGAAACTCTTCTATACATTCACCTAACTTTTCATCTATATAATTATTAAGGACATTTTCATCAGATCCTTGGAGTTCTAAATTGGTCTTTCCTGAATTAGAATTTATATTCTTTCGTACTTCAGTTATATATGGAATATTGTCTTGGTAAGGAATAAATGTTATTCCTTGCTCATGTATGATAGTTGTTTGTAAAAAAAACTGTAGAAATCTTAATCCTAATATCATATCATCATGTATCATAGATAGATCTCTTATTGTAATTTCATCCATTATATATTTTGTGTTATTTATTTGTACTTCAACATCATAAGCTAGTTGATTATGAACCTTTTTTATCCCAGACATATCTGTAGATATTTCTGCTTTATCTTGATCTATTGTATGAACTATTTCTGGACACTTTACAAAATATTTATCATGTATGATATTTTTTGTACAACCGGTGTCTACTAGTGCTAATATTTTATAAGAGATATTAAGCATTAATTTTACTTTTACATGTATTATTATTCCTATAATTTCTTTAAATGGTAATCTTACTATATATTTGCTACCATAGTTTATTATGGCTTCTTTTAGTTGTAACGCTTTATTATTATTTTTATTTACCATAGCTTGATCCTTTAACTCGGTAAGACCTTTATAATTATCTTCTATCTTATTAGCTTCGTTGAGTTCTATTTTACTCTTTAGCTCTTCTAATTCTGCTTCTAAGATATTTATTCTATTCTCTAAATTTCTGACTCTACTTGTTAATAATTTATCATCTGATTCTAGTTCTACTTCTTGTCTCCATTTTTGGTTATTGGTTCTTAGACATGAAGCACATGCTTGCTTTAAACATTTAATATATGTAAGTCTATTTTCTTGACTAGGGTAAAATATACAAAAAGCGCATTTTATATTATAATCACCTCTTCCTTTTATCCAATCATGTTCACAGTCTTCTTGATTCATTAATTCTATTTTTGTGTCTTTTGAACTATTAATATCTTCAGATATTATATCTAACCCTTCCATAGCATTATCAAGATTGAGTAGCTCTTCATCATCTAAAGAGTCTATAAAATCTTGGTAACTCTGAGCATTATTTTCTTCTTCTTCATAACTTTCTAATAGAAACTTATTATTAATCTCCCATTGCTCATTTTCACTGGTAATGTATTCAATATTATTTGTCTGCACAACTTCTTTAACTTCATGAGTCTCTTTGTCTTTAGTTTTTAACTCATCTTCCTGTTTCTTTATCACAACAGGTGTTTTACAATATTTATTCTTTAGTTCTATATCTTTCTTGATATTATCAAGTCTACATATTTCTCGTCTAAAGAATAATTCTTTTTCTCTTATGGCAGACCATTTGCATGTCATAGAGGTTTTATATTCATCATGAATCATACTTAATTTTTTCTCATAATATTGAATCTGACTATCTAAATTATCCATAATAAGTAAAGTACTTGACTGCGGCAAACTTTTTAAACTTGACAATATAAATAAATCCCTTTAATTCAAATTTTAATAACCAGGCTCTGATACCAATATGGGACGCCACGGGTTATTACAAACTCAAGATTCGAATTTTAAAATTTTAGAGTTACTATTCATAGCACTATTTAGATTTCACTATTCAAATTCGCGTTTACTATTCAAATTCAGGATATGAACAGTGCCCGAGCACTCACCGGGAGTGGCTCAACCACTTCACTATTCAAGGCAAGCGTCGCTTTCACGAGCAAATATTTTATACACGCTGGATGAGCGAGCGCGCGATTAGTGAATATAAACATTGATATGTCGCTTTCGCGATTAGCTAATCTGGTGCTTAGTGAATATGCTTATGCGGAATATTTCTAAGGATCTTCTGCAGACTGGCGAGACCAACAGTTCAGCCGGTCGTGCGTACTATGCTTGTGACAGTCCTACTCGGTACTCACCGTATGCATCACTAACTTGTTTCAGAACTAGACTATACCGGTCTACTCCCTTGCTATCCCTAGCCACGAACACACAGGACTCATGCTCTATCGTCTCCCCAGGCAGTTCCACCCAAGGAGAACACTTCTCTGCGCACATAGGGTTCTATACAAACGCCGCTATCAGGGCTAACACGAGAACAACACATGCAGAGGTTTCTCCTCTAGGGTCCCTAGCATAAAGACGTCGCCCCATATGAACGAGCTTAAAGGAAGACATGGATTCAAACGGAAAAGCTTAATTCATTTCCACAGAGCAAGCTTACATACGGCTTTCTCTTTTGAGAAACCCCAAGCACTTAGCACAAACCTTAGGGATTACCTTACAAGCGCAGGATGATCACGGGAACCTCCTTTATTCTCTAATTTATAAAGGTGGAGTGATACAGCGGTGGTGTGTGATTACTACTAATGGTGGATTGATTCTCAGAGAGCTTCTGAGATCATATGTCATGGTGTATGTGTGTGGGTGGAGAGTTGGTGGAGTGGGTGGTGGATGAGAGTGTGTGTCTTCGATGTCTGAGCTTTCTTCGATGGTGGTCTGGTGTTTCGATGATTTTCTTCTGCTTGAGCATTCGATGGTGAATGAATGCGCCCGGCGTCCTGCTTTATAGCATGAGGAGGCGTCCTTCATGCTTATCAGCTGAAGGAGCGAGCCTTATCGTCAGACAAAGCCTTCGAGGCGAAGTCATCGTCTGAGGAGCCTTCACGACGAAGTCTTCAATTATCTCTCTTTACTGTTGCTTGGACAGCTGGGCAGAGAATAATTGTCCTGGCTACAGTAGAGTGACTGTATATTGCTTTTGCGCTGTCCTCCATCGCGCACAAATAGTATCCTTCTGGATATTCTTTGGTATGGTATGGTCTTCCACGCCCGAATGATTGATGTTGCAAACATCAAATCAAGGATAGGCATGCGGTATTATCTCCATGGATATATATATATATATATATATATATATATATATATATATATATATATATATATATAGGGAGAGACTATTCAGTAGCCGGCTACAAAATAAGTTATTTTGTAGCCACCTTCATTTACCATAATTTTATATACTAATTTATCATAATGTCAATACATATTTACGATAGTTGGGTTACTATAACACATGGAGATATTTACCATAACGTTATAGTAAACCACTTAGTAAGGAGTTAATATAATATCGTAAATTAATATAGTAATTATCGTAACTAAAAGTGGCTACAGAATAAGTTATTTTATAGCCAGCTATAGGATAGTAGTTCTCTCTCTCTCTCTCTCTCTCTATATATATATATATATATATATATATATATATATATATATATAGAACTAGACAGGATGGATGTAGTACAGGAGAAATTTTCCAATAGGTTGAATCTCGATTTCTTAACAGAAAAACTGCTTCTGTACAGCACTAAAAGATGATCAGAACCCGAAAATTAAGCCTCTGCTGGTAAGTGCCTTTGATGGACAGAGAAGCAGAGAAGCTTGATGCAATAGCAAATACTCAAATGAACCTTCCCTACCAAACCACGCAACCCGCCGCTGCCAGATACGACACATTCTGCTTCCACTAATTAATTGCATCATTCTCTTCTCCGGCGGCGCTCTGGACGGATTACGGCGGTGGCGGCTTTGCACAAATGGTGAGTGGAGGCTTAATTTATTTGTGCAGGTTTTGTTAAAAGGATCAAAATCTCATCTTAGAAATAAAACGCCACCAAGGAGCAAATTTTTGTTACTTAGAACTGGCAGGGGCTGCACGAACGCATACCCCTCTGTCATAAATTATAATAACGTCCACTCTTCCACTTAATAACGTCCACTCTTCCACTTGGGAAGATGGTAGACTAGCGCACCCACCAAATGCAATGTGAGCCACTGATCTAGGCCATGGGCCTTCTTGATCGCTCATCGACCCTGTGCAGATAAGTATGGAACAACGATGACCTAGGGTTTGTTATTATATAGGCAGCTAGTTCGCCCACGCCGGGTTGCGTCGCTAGGTGGGACTAAACTCTGCACCTTTGGGAGAAAACCAGGACGTCGTGCTTCTGTTGGATTGGACGTGGACAGTTCTGCATGCTCCACTGAGCACTGTGTAAAACAAACGTGGTGCTTTGCTGAGCCGGCAAAGGTTGTGGATAGATCATAGATGGGCCAAGTCTAGTAGGTTTTGCTGTGCCGACTTGGATTAGGATTTCTTGTTTCTCTTTTTTTCTCTCGAAAGATTCGGCGAGGGTGGCTTTTGTTTTTCTTCTCGAAATAACACTTGGAGCATCTACAAGAGTTTTTTTAAAACTCATTATCTAAATAATCATTTAGAGAGTCATTTGTATATATTAACAATTTTTCTATATCTTATGCACACTCTATAGCCATTCTCGCTGTCTATTTTTGGCTAACAAGAATTACGGAATAGAAGATAACTATATTTGGATAATCAATTAGAGAAGTTATTAGAGGGTTTTTTTTACCAAAATCTCTATATTTGGGAGTAAGGCCAGATACCGAGCCAGCTCGGCTCGTTATGGCTCGACTCATTAGTGAGCTGGCTCGGCTTGGCTCGTTATACTAATGAGCCAGAATGTTAGCTCAGCTCGGCTT
This sequence comes from Miscanthus floridulus, assembly GCF_019320115.1. Taxonomy (NCBI): domain Eukaryota; kingdom Viridiplantae; phylum Streptophyta; class Magnoliopsida; order Poales; family Poaceae; genus Miscanthus; species Miscanthus floridulus. The sequence continues at coordinate 213,017,458 of NC_089587.1, read as the reverse complement.
GCTTGCTAGCTCGAGTCAGTTCGTTTGGCTCGCGAGCTCACTTGTGCAAAAGAGGAGAGAAAGAAAATCGACATGTTTTAGCCTAACGTGACGGATGAAGATTTGTTGTGGCAGCTCCATGGTGCAAATGAACACCAATAATCAACCCAAGGAACAACAATCTCTATCTCTACTCTCTTATCTCTTCTCTATCTCTATCTCTACCACATATAATGCACCGATGTAATCTCTATCTCTGTCTCTATCTCTACCACATATAATGTATCCATGTAAATTTTTCTAAAGCCATACAAAAAATTGTCCATCCCAGTCAAGACCTCTTCTAAGTGCACCCAAAAAACTACACCCAGAAATAGCGCACGCTCAAAACGAACACACTAGATCCACTCTAACCCATCCTTTCTCTTAATCAAATCCAATGCTCTAGATTGTCCGGATCAAACCTCATCACTCATCCCCTCCCGTGCCCACCGCGCACCGCGACTCTCCCTCTCCCCCGACGCCCCCCCTTTCCCACACGTGAGCCCACCCCCGCGCGACTCCCCATCTCCTTTGAGGCCTCGACGCCTCCTCTCCCACACTCCCCGCGCCGCCCACCAGGGAAAGCCAGGCGCCGGCCACCAAGCGAGGCCGCCGTCCGCCGTCCGCCGGCCGCCAGCACAGCAGACACCGGCCCGAGATGCTGCAGCGGCGCGGGATGTGGCGGCACAGGCTCAGCAGGCGGCGGCATGGGCTCAGGAGGGCGTTGGTGGCTTGAGCTTTGTGGAGGACAAGGCCACGGCGGCGGCCGCCACAACTGCCCATGACGACACGCGCTTTCATCGTCACGCAACCACTCGAGATCAACATCCTCTACCATGTGAGACAACCCTCTTCCTTCCTCCATCTCGCCTTGTGTTTAGTGAACTGCTAGGTAAATTGATCTTTGAATTGTCAGATTCCTTTGATGCAGCAGATGCCCTTTTCAGGTAAACAATGCAGTGGTCTTTGTCTCCATCGCTTGCCAGGGTTTTACACTATAGATTAATCTGATTCCTATGGCCTTACCTTATCTAACACAACTTGAGTGCTAATATGATATTTTATTAGTAGATGTATTATGTGTTTGTTGATCCTTCTCATTATGTGGATTAGTTTTCCAATCAAAATTGACGGAGTCTACCAATCAAGATACACCTATGATGCTGCTATCTATAATAGATGAAGTTGAGAGGTAAGCCTTTGGCATGTCCATTTCCATTAATTTGTTGCAATATTTTATTAGTAAAATAATTTATATTAGAATAAACTGGATACTTTTACCCAAATTGACTATGGTTAATCGAAACAAAAGCAAAAAAGGTTAATCGAAACAAAAGCAGAAAACTCTCAATAACCTCGCCTCCCTAAACTATTGCCTTATATTGTCTGCCAATAATTGTCGGGGTTCATGGCTACTTATCCTATGGATGAATTTCATCTTGTCGGGGTTCATGGTTACTCGGCATCTCTGGTTGTTTCAATGCTTCACTATTTTTGTTGAAGAAGCTGATGGGTTGGTTGCCATTTTACATGGTTATTCATGTTTTCTAGATGTATGTTGCAAAACATTGAGATAGTAGTTATATTATAACATGGTGACTCAATTTCTATCTCAAATTTCTTTGTTGGTCATATCTCTGAATACATCCAGTTAATTAGCTTTGCTTCTAGAGAAATAAACAACTAAACGCACGACAATATTACACTATGTTCATCGAATGCCTATTTTTTTTATTACTGATTTGCCTTACAAACTCATGACGACATGAGTGTCGTTAGTCAGAAAAGGAATGAGTGCCAATAAACTCTTCTGACCATGTTCCCTACTACGACGGTACAGCCTGCTCTGGTGCCACTAATATTTTCTCTATTTTTTTTTGTTATGAACAACTTTTATTTGCTCATGAAATTTGACAGAAGGGATGATAGATACAAGTATCATGTACAATATATTAATCCGACAACTGCATCCTTTGTACAATTTAAGAGATTGGTTGTATGTCCTGGTCAAGGACCCTTTTGGGTCTGGTTGTTAAAATTTACTATAATTATGATAGTGCCTTATCAATATGGAAGAAATGTCATTGGTTGAAAAGAAATACAGGCACACTAAATTTATAATCTCTATCTCTACTCTCTACCACATATAATGCACCGATGTAAACTTTTCTACAACCACCACACAAAGTGTCCCCAACAGTCATAACCTCTCCTACATGCACCCCAACAAGCTACACCCAGAATCAGCTGACCTTTCAAACGAATGGACCAGATCCACTCTAGACTCTCCTTTCTCTCACTCACTCAAATCCAACGATCCAGGTTATTTGGATCAAACCTCATCGCTCATCCCACCTGGCTCGGTCCCATCCTGCGTGACTCCTCTCCCCGCTCGCGACTCCCCTCTCCCCTCGACATTTCCTCTCCCACACCAGATTTTTTTTTTTATTTTTAACACTTTTTGTAAACTAATTTTAAATCTAACACTGTTTTTTTTCTTCTAAAACTAACACTTTTGGCTGCGCCTATTGCCATGGCGGGCCAAAACGCCTGTGCCACGCCATACATGGTGGCATGACGAGAGGGATGATGTGGCGACGACCGGGGCGCTGACCGGTGACGTGACAGGGTCTGCCGTGCCACCTATCTTGGCACGGCACTGACGCACCATAGCCCATGGTGCGGCACTGACGCGCCAAGGCCCACGGCGCGGCAGGACCTGGACGCAGACACAAGCCGATCAGCCTCAATTGCAATTGAACGGGAGCTGAACAACTACAAGTGCCGCGACGCATTGAAACGAATATGAAGCAAATAAATGGAGTCCGTGCGCAAGTTGACAAGTTGCCACGTAACATTTTCATTGGTTCGACATAAGTTCGACATAACCAACTAAGTCTGCAAGTTTCGGACGACAATATTCATTCAACATAAGTTCAACATAACCAATTAAGTCCTAGGAGGGTAAGGATCCCTCGGATGCCTCTGTCTCTTCGGATTTGTAGGCAACACATTAGGAGTGTAGCCAACGTCGGTGTCGTCGTATTGCCGGTGCGTACGGCTCGTACCCTGCAAGTATATGATATGCACGATTACTTATAATCTTTATGATCATTAGTTCATGGAGCCTATGTATTTAAAGAAACTACCTTTGTTACTACCTGTGAGGCTCCTTGGGTACCAAGCAGGGCACCACCTAGCTGAGATATGCCGATCTCGTCCTACTGCCAAGGGTCCCACTGGTGTTGTTGTATGTGGAAGCCCAGGGGGTCATCGTCGTCATCGTTGTCCTCGTCGTCATCGTTTGCATGGTCCTTCCCAGCACTATAATGTGGCGGTGTACGCACAGCGAAAGCGGCACCTATCATCGGCTGAGAAGAGACGGCTGGTGTCCTCAATGAGCCAGAAGACGTGCCACCCGGCCACACTAGGTAATCGAGTTCCACCCAAGGAGTGTCCATGCAGCTCAACTTCTGAGCTAGCTTCCTACAGCTCCGCTTCACCTTCTGCGTAAATAGACGTTAAAGTTAGTGCATTTCCCAAACGCATATACACTAAAGAAACATTTTTGGAACGGACAAGTTTATGTTTACCTCCATAAAAGCCTCAAGAACGCCTAGGCCCTGCCCTCTAGACTCGTGAAGCCAAAACGCTGCTTTGTTGGACAACCTTGACAATTGTATCGCCTAGGTACAGAAACGTGGTTGGATAGTTTTAGTACACATACTTAATACCAAATGGATAACAAATTATACCATTCGAGTATCTTACCACATATCTTTAAAGCGGGGCTCTCTGTAGTTGTGTGTCGTCCCTAGTGGCAACGTCGTACACATCTTCGATCACATTTTCCTCGTCATCCTTGTCAATCGCCTCCTCAGTGTACGGGGGATTGATATGTGTCCTCGTAGACCCGTGAAGCCACCGTAGGTACTCGTCGAAGGTATGCTGGTCGTGTGGGGGACCCACATCCACCGGCTGCCGGTCCCTAGTCTGCCACAACTAGATGTACGCGTTGTGTGTCACATGCCAATCTTTAGTCTTGTACCTCTTCCTGTGGTCATACCTGCAATAAAACGATTGTTAGTTGTACCATACACACCTTTGAATTGTAGCTTTGTTATTAATCGATAACGCACCCGTGCAATTCTTGGTTGGTTGAGCAAAGCGGTGGTGGGTAGCCTATCATTCTTCCAAACTGCCTACAAACCCTGATGGGCAAGTGAATCTCGACCACGTGGAAGAAAATAAGAGGGACGTTGCAGCGATACTCATCTAACTCATCCCTAGTGATAGGACTTAAATAGTCCTAGAGCTCCGGAGCATCCCAAGGACACCAATACACCTGAACATTTCGTAATTGAGTTAGGTTGTGATATAGTGTACATGAAACAAGACACATGTATGATAGTAAAGAGAGCATAACCTAGTGCCATGTCAGGACATCGAGACAGTCCGTGTACTCCCTGTACTTGCGCCTCGTATTCCCTCTAACTAACTCTGCTTGCGTCCAGATATACAGAGCTATAGGGAGTGTATCCTGCCCGTTCCAATGTTGCATTAAACACGATAATGAATTAGCCATTAATAATTTCATCATATGTAACTGCCTTGAAGAATATAGTAAACCGAAGTATTTACAGGGAAACCGGTAACAAGGGGACTCCCAACGGGCCATCGTTCCCAACACCAAACCTAGAGTAGGTAGGAGTAACCCCCAAGGTTCGCATACCCTGAGGTGCGACGACAGGCAACGCATAGCTGTCGATACATCTATGCCCTAGCTGTACGCCGCAATGTTATCCCACGGTCGGCGTAGTATGTCAAGAAAGATCCAGTTGATGGTGTTGCCCGAGACATCTGGGAATAGGAAAGCACCAAGGAAGTGCCAGAGCCACACTCTAGCGAACCTGTCGATTTGAGCCTCATTAGCCTGTGGGTCCAAGTAATTAAAGCGCTCTGTGATCCACGATGACGAAACACTAGAACTTTTCCTGAAATTCACCAAAGAAAATAAGACCCAATGGCTGCAGAAAAGCAATGCAAGTATTAAATAGGCTTCAATTGCTCACTTATTTTTCTTGGAAATCTCGTCGTCTGGGGGAAGAAAGCCAATAAACTGAGCCACCAGCTCCCTCTAGTGATCATTGTTAACTATGCCTGTCATTGGAAGTCCCCCAACCAAAGGCCAAAGATAGCCTTCACGTCCTGCATGATCAAGGTCATCTCGCCGCAAGGTAGGTGGAATGTATGGGTCTCAGGCCTCCACCTGTTATAAGAAAAGAACGACTGTTAGTTACCTCAAATTTATTATAAGAATGTTTACGTACAACGAAGACACTCGCACCTGTCTACCGCTGCAGTAAGTAGTGTTGGGTCAAGGGGCCGAAGACCGTAGTTGACAATACGGACAAGCTCGAGGAAGCCGGTACGCTGTATGTACGGCGCGTAATGCTCGTCCCACTGGTGCACTCTGGTGTGCGTGCGGAGCCTCAAAGGAGGCAAGGGCATCTCTGCGTCGGTGTTAGTTAAGAAGTGTGCTCGGTGCGGGTCGTCATACTCCACCTCAAGAAGGGGTACAACTGGTGCTGTGAGAGAGGGGCAATAATGTTACAAATTGATAAACAAAGGGTTAGAGTATTCAAATTAACAATATTCAAATTAACATTATGTAGCATTGCAAAATTTAAACTACTTATTATGCAATATGAACACAATATGAATTACAATATATAATTTACAGTATATAATTTACACCGTTGATTTATAGTATATAATTTACACAATCTATAATTGAGGAGATGCCATAACTACATTTGCTATATAGCTTCCCTTTCTTTCCTCTCATGATAGCCCGTTTCCATCCACCAGAAGCGACGACCTTTCCCCACTCGCTCCCCATATTTAAGCATTTACGCCCAACTTGAAAAGACAAATTAAAGCCATGGCTTCGCGCTAGCGAGTACGCTAAAAGCTTCTCTGCCAACTTTAGAATGAAAACGAATACGGATAATACGGGAAGCTATTCATGGCACCGCGCTAATGAGTATGCTAGAGGTTCCATTACTAACTGCTATACGAAAACGGATGAATGTATCTATGGGCGGGTGAACGTATGTATGGACAATTTAGGAAAACAAAACCATGGTTTCGTGTCGCTGAGTATGCTAAAAGCTTCTTTGCTAACTTTTAAATAAAAATAGATACAAATAATATAGAAAGATAACCATAGTCCCACGATAATAATATATATACTAGAAGCTTCTTTGCCAACTCTAAAACGAAAGGTGATGAATATATTTTACAAAAAAATTTAAGGAACTATTCACGCATAATTCATTGCACACGAGACTGTTGATATCCCTAACAAATACCCATATAAATTTTACAAATACCTATGTGTGTGCCCGGAGGGCGCGGTAAGCGGGGGAGGGGGGGCGCAGGAGTGCGGGCGGGGGGCGGGCGCAGCGGTCGGCGGCCGTGGCGTGCCGGCGTTCGTGGCACGACGGGCAGGCGGGCGGGCGTGGGCGTGCGTGCGGGCAGGCGGGACTGAGCCGCAGGTCTTTAGCCACCTCTGCTGCGCCACCGATCAGGGCGCGTCAGTGCCACGCCAAGATCGGTGACGCGGCAGACCCTGCCACGTCACCGGTCTACGACCTGGTCGTCGCCATGTCATTCCTCCTACCGTGCCACCATGCATGGTGCGTCACAGGTGTTTCGCCGCGCTATGGCAATCCAAAAGTGTTAGTTTTAGAAAAAATAAAAAAACAGTGTTACATTTAAAATTAGTTAAAAAAGTGTTAAAAATAAAAAAAAAATCCCGACACCGTGACTCCCCATCTATCCCCCCACTAAGCCTGGGCAAAATACCCGATACCCATTACCCGTACCTGAATTACCCGAACCCGGACCCGAATTACCCGAACCCGAGGTACCCGATACCAAATTCGGATAGTGATTTTGATTACCCGAAATTAGTTTGGGTAATTCGGGTAATATCCCTCGATACCCAAACTACCCGAACTACCCAAAGATTTATTTTTGTTTTTGTATTTATCATGTGTTGTTAGCTGAACCATTTAACTTATCACTTTATTAGAATATAATTCTCTCTATTTGAATGAGTGACTGTAATATATTATTCACTACAAATTGCTATTGAAATTCTATACAAATTGCTGCTGAAATTATGTATAGATCGCTACTGAAATTTAGTGTAGTTTGTTGTTTTCTGTAAATTTGGGTATATCAGGTAATACCCGAACCCGAACCCGAATTATCGGGTACCCGAATTTGCGGGTAGTGTTTTTTCGGGGGTAATATCGGGTAGCAATTTTTATTATCCGAATTTTAAATTACCCGAATTACCCGACCCGAAAAAATCGGGTAACCCGAACGCCCAGGCTTACCCCCCACACAGACGACGACCACGAGGGCAGGGCACCAGGCCGCCAGGGCAGGCCGGGCACCGGACGCCAGCGAAGGGCGCCAGGCCGCCAGAGGCACGACTCCCCATCTCTCCTCCACAAGGACGACGGCCGCCAGCGAAGGGCGCCAGGCCGCCAGGGGCACGGCTCAGCCACCGGGGGCGCTGCCTACAGGGGCGCGGCCGCCGGGGGCACGGCCGCCCGGGGCGCTGCCGTCGGGGCGACACCCGCAAGCGCGTCGTCGGCATCCTCCTCGGCACCTCCTCCAGCGGCTTCATAGACGTCACCTACTCCTACGCCGGTAAACCTCCCACCCCCCGCCTCCTGTTTCTCTGTCCGTCGCTAGGGTTTACACCGCTCAAGGTGCACGGCTCGATGTGCTCTCCCCAGTCCACCGATCCGTGGATCGATCCGTGCACGGACTCGGTCCGTCCCGGTGTTCCAATCTGGTCCTCGCCTCGCCAGAGCAGGCTAGGTACTGTGCGTGTGCAGCATGTGCGATCAATTGTCTATACATTTTTCGTTCAACGTTGAGCTGTGTTGGTGACTTGGTGCAGAGGATTCATATCCAAATGAGATGAAGCAAGCCGAACTGTCGGTGCAGTTGGGGCTCACAGATATGAACTGTAGATGTGGTTCTACCATTGCCGGGTCAAGAACTGGAGAACTCTGCCAGCCACGATTGCTCGGCCGGCTCAAGGACTGCAAATGTGTTACTGGCAAACATACATGTATGCTTTCTCCCGTCTTAAGCTTTAGATTTATGAACCTACATATTAAATGGCCTCAGATCTTTTATGCTATTATTGATAAGCTTTGCTGAAGTGCAAGATATAGTATCGTTTCTATTGAAAAACTTTGCTTTTGAAGTGTGCCTTGACCTCCATTTTTTTGGTTGTACTGAAACTGGATGATACATGTCTTTTTTTTTTGCAAGCAGGCGTCACAATTTGATTATTTATGAATTTATGAATTGTGAGAAATATTCTCTAAATTACCAATGCAACATGGTAGCCTTATTTTGTTTACATGACTATGTTTCACTCTGTTGTTGCCATCATTGCATTCTTCCCCTGAAATTGTTGCTTGTTGATAGCATGTACATAAATACTACTCTTCAAACAAAATTGAGTAACCTTCACTGCAGTTGAAGGTTACTCTGATGTATATATTGACTACTACCATTGAGATCAGGTTTCTCTATTTTTACTACTACCATTGAAGTCAAATCATGTTGTGATGTATATATTGACTTTTGTTCCTTTACAAATGCAGTGGAAAAAATCAGTTTCGATTTCATCTCATAGGGCAAAAGGAATAGCCATAATGACAGGACCACTGCAACAAGAATTATATTATTTTTCTTGGTTTACAGCTACCTTCTGTGTATGCGTTGCCAATTTATTTGAGATGGAGTACCTGTCTATACATTCTTCTGTTGGAAAAGAACAAGGTAGAAAAAATGTACAGTTTTCAAAGGTTGTAAACATTTCTTTTTTCCTCTACAGCGTGAGTTTTATTTGGAAAGAGGAACCATGGTTTAGGGTATGTTTGGTGAAACTAGAATAAACATATTGCATCTTTTTTGGTCTGCTCTCGAAACCACATTAATCCAGTCCTCCTTGTCTTGTGCTATTCTAGGGTTGCAATTCATGAGGCCATGGAGCAGCAGACAATATCTATTGCCAAAGCTAGCATTACAACAGTATACTCAATTCGAGGACTTCAGTTCTTGCAGCTGCCAATCGAATTGCAGGATGCTATGATGATCTTAAGGTTGGTAAGCATATTTTATTGACTCAATAAGTAGCCATGCATGCAAGACAATTAATTTGACAATTTTTCTTTTTGATGGTCATCAGACTGTACAAGACAAAATTGATCTTTAGACTACCATTCTTTCTAGATTTGATCTAATCTTTATCGTCAACGATATCAGAATGTATGATCAAGATAAGGTATGAAGAAAAATTCTTTCTACAGCTTTTCTATTCTAGCAGCTGAGATAGTAGGAACTTTTTCCAATTTTCTCCTTTTGATGCGGCACGGCCACCAGTGCATGCTACCGTTTTGAAAAAAACAATGCGTGCGATTTTGCTCTGCAGTTTGTAGGGATGTAGTCTAAATTTCTAGGAACCTTTTCTAGTTTTCTCCTTTTGATGCGGCACTATAGTGGCGGTTCTACAATTTCCTTGTGCAGGGATGCAGTCTGAATTACACAGAATAGTTATCCTGACAATTGGAACTCTGCTTGTCTTTTTACAGTACTAATATTTCTGCATTTCTCCAATATACAATTATGTGATTTTTTGTGCGCAGATGCAGTATAGATTTCTCCAATTGCTTAGGTTCTTAATTGGGTATTGCTGCAAAAATTTGTCATTGTGCTTGTCTTGCTGCAGTCTCCGTTTTTCTGGAACGTGAAGATCTTAAGTCAATCTCCGTTTTTCCTTTAATAAATGCGAAGACCAGGGAGGTAGTGGCGTGGATCAGTGTGGGAGGTGCCGGTCCCAGGAGGCTGGGGCGGCAGTGTGGGCTGGAGAAGCGATGGTGGGGCCGACAGTGTTGGTCGGAGCTGCGTGGGCCTAGGAAGCGGTGGCGTGGGAGGATGAGGCCACGACGGTGGTGGCTGCCTTCGCCGTCCACTACCACATGCTCGTCGCCGTCGTCCTGTCACCGAACTGCGGGTGCCCACGAACGTGACACGGGTCCGATTCAACTTCGCTGCGACTGCACGAGTAAGCCGCCTCTTCTTCCCTTGCAATCAATATATGTATGCATGCTCATTTTGTCCCATGTTGCATGATTCAGTTACTCAAGTTCCTCATAGTGCAGTTCATATAAACCACATGGACAGTGGCTGTAAATGCCCCCCCCCCACTTGCTAATTTGGATATGGCTGGAAACTTGGGAACCAAATTGTATTGTTGATTAATCTCGGTTTCATCCCTGATGTCTGCTGGTCGGTTTCTAGATAATTAGCCATGCACATCGTTTCATACAGGACATCAGTTTCAAAAGCTAACCTGTATAATGCTTCCCTTTTTTTTTTGCGGCCTACAAATGCAATGTATGACCTTTCCGATTCACTTGCTTATGCTATATTCACCCTGTCTTGTACCCTTGTGGACAATTGATTCTAGAACTTTAATGTGGTCTTAGTTTGTTCCTATTTTAAATATTGCCATTATTTATTCATGGTCAATTGGACCTTTATATTCTTGTTAACAATCATTTATGTTTTAATGTTATTTCAGTTTCTTCCTACTCCATGTGTTGACTTTATTTATGTATGACCCCATTTAATCTACTGCCATTTCAGATTTGTTGTCCCTTGTGTGGAAGAAATTGGAAAGAACTACGAATCTACACCTCCCCTGGTAAGATCTTCAAAGCATTATCTGCTTATTCTCGCCATTCATCAAAATACAGGTATTCTCACCAACCGATGCATAGTTACTTTATGACATAGCCATGAATCCCCCCGTCTATTCCTGTTTTCTTCCTAAAAGTTACTTTTGATTTTTAGGATTAGATAGGGTATCTACATGGTGGTGTAAGCTTATTTATTAATTTGGATGTATGTCCCTGGCCGTTTTGTTAAATTTGTCATAGGCTTAGGCTGATCATATATTTTTTAATTTATCACCAGTTTTGAATGCATTCCAAACAAAACAGTTGATGTCCATGATCTTCTCTAATAAACAACTACTCTTGCATTTAATGGTCGAGAGGCAACCAACAAGGCCATTTCAACTAAAACAAGTTTTACCCTATATGCAGTAGTTGTTTTCCCTTTCTTAGAGGATCTTGCATTTAAACATGGGATATTTTTGGCCCATAAAAGATGGTAAGTGTTCTCTGTGTTGCTGATTTCTGTTTTTTTTTATTTGGTCTTTCAGTCTTTGTTTGGCCAGCAGTGTTCCTGTGATTGATGGCCATGGAAATGCTGCAGTACAAGCACGGCTCCAATTCCAGATTGCAGAGATTTCTAGACTAAGTAAACTTCTAGCAATTTCATTGGAGGAAAGGCTCCTCGGCAGCTAGCCACCCATGTTTGTAATAATTTGATCTTTCTTCATTTTTTTTGTTACTACCTGCTATTGAGAAAGCACAATGGAAGTCATTTGCCAGCGAGGAGCACCCGGTGAACGTGCCTCGCCACGTCCAGGAGCACATGCTCGTCACCCTCGCGGTGAACGTGATCGCGTGCTCGCCCGACGGGCACTGCCAGGGACCCCGTGACCACCGCATGGGCGCGAGCCTGAACAACGTCAGCTTTGAGGCGCCGCGGCACGCGAACATCCTCGACGCGTACTACCACAAGGTCCGTGGCGTGCACACGAACGACTTCCCCAGCAACCCGCCGCTGCTGTTCAACTTCACGGCCGACGATCTCCCTCCGGAGCTCTGGTTCACGAAGCGCGGCACCAAGGTGAAGGTGGTGGAGTACGGCACCACGGTGGAGGTGGTGCTGCAGAACACGGCGATCCTCGGCAGCGATAGCCACCCGATGCACCTGCACGGGTTCAGCTTCTACGTGGTGGGAACGGGTTCCGGCAACTTCGACAGGCACAGGGACCCCGCCGGCTACAACTTGGTCGACCCGCTGTACCAGAACACGGTCGCTGTGCTCCATTTCGGGTGGTCTGCGATCCGTTTCCATGCTAAAAATCCTGGTGCGTACGTGTTGCTGTTTTTTTCAGATATATCGGTTCCTCATGATCATGGCTATCGTTGTTTTTGTTATGGTTGTCTAGGTGTGTGGTTCATGCACTGTCACATTGAACGGCACATGACGTGGGGGATGGACACCGTTTTCATCGTGAAGGATGGGAATGTACCGGAAGCTAAGATGTTGCCACCGCCTCCGAAGATGCCTAGGTGTTGATGACCAAAGGTTGATATGGTACCGATTTCATTAGTAGCTTTTTTTAAGGGAAGATTTCATTACTAGCCTGGCGCCCAGGCCTGGGCCAATTCTCGTTGGGCCTTTGAAAGCAGACTGCAACCCCAAACTCGGGCCAATCAAACTTCACTGATATTGTTTTATGGCTAGATCAATTTGTATACTTCTATTGTTTTTCTTCTTTCTTGTTTGTTTATTGATTGTTGTGTGTAGCTATTCGTAACATTTTTATATCTATACCTATACCTAATATTAAACAGCGAAGATTCTTTCAACTGCTTTCTAAGATACCATGCATCCTCCATGTCCCATATATGACTTACGACCCGTGTTCATACGAGTATGACTCGTGTCCAATGATAGTACGAAATCTGATTTCAAAACGCATATTGGAAGCTGAACACGTTTGCTAGTCTTCTAATATTCAATATGGCAGTTTCTCTCTCCGTTCTTCGGTCCGTCATTGTTGGAGCACAGATACGCGAGTAGCGGAGGCTAGAGAGAGTGTGAACTAACGATAACATAATTGTTGGATAATGTCATGCAGGGACAACCGGTAGGGCCTTCGCCCAGCATCTTGGGCAGGCGGAGGGTCGGAGCGCGGAGGCAGAGACCATCCGGCGAAGGCAGAGGCCGCGGCGCCACGGGCGGAGGTTGAGCGGGCTCCTCCGTGGGGCGGAGGCTTACGGCGTGGCGGAGACCCCGGGCCGGTAAAAGGCCTCATTTGGGCCGACGGCTAAGGCCCAAGAAGTGAAGGCGGTTCAAAGAGGAGAAGGTCCAGATTGCCCTGGGCGGCTCGTACTGGCGGAAGAATTTTCAGGGAATGTGCTGTAGCAGTTTTAGGACAATGATGTAAAAAGCGGGGAGTAGTGAACAACGCCCTATAAAAAGGGGGAGCTGAACCCTGTAAGAGGTGGTGGGTGAACTCATTTATGAAACCCTAATTATGCTGGGACCCACCTTTTACTGTCTATGCGCTGAACCTCCGCCTGGGGCACCGACTGGGCGGAGGTCCCCCTTTCTCTACCTGCTGGAAATCCCGCTTTCCAACATTGGTGCCCACCGCGTGTTGGCCAAGCAAAACTCACGATGGCAAGAAAAAGAGCAGCCTCCGCCAGGACACCCGCGGAGCCCTCGACGAGGGGACGACCCAGGCGTAGTGCCCGTAGCACTTATGCTAGCGCCCCAGAAGACCAAGTTGTAGAAGAGCCCGCAGTCGAAGATCATCCTCCGACGGCCGAAGATCAGCAAACCCCAGATCCCACACCGGAGCAGGTGCTCCAACAATTGCAAGCCCAGTTGCAGAGTACACAACAAGAAAAAGATAGGCTGGCTACAACCTTCGCCACCAACTAGAGGGTAGCCCAAACATTATTGCAGGCAGCAGAAATCAGACAATAGTTGGCCGTCCTGTAGGTGGAGATTCAAAACATGCAGCAAAGCCAGCCCCAACCCAACACATCTAATCAGCTCCACTCAACAAATCAAAGTCATCCTAACCCTTCGCCAGGTATGGCCTCCCAACCAACCTTCGGCACACCTTTCAACTCACCACTAGTTCACAGAATCATATATTCAAGATCCCCACTATCCGAAGGAATCCAAATCTCACCTTGGCCACCATCTTACAAGCCCATTACCCTTCCCAAATTCAACAGAAGGTCAGACCCGCGCTAGTTTATCATGAGTTTCGAAGCAGCTGTAGCCTCCACGGGCGGGAATGACACTGTCTTGGCCAAGTTATTTGTTATAGCAGCCGAAGGAGACGCATTGGCATGGTACTCAATGTTGAGGCAAAGTTTAGTATATTCATGGGAGGACCTCCGAGACAAGATCATCGCTAACTTCAAAGGGTTCACCATCGAATCTTTGACGTCAATGGACTTATTTCAGTGCAAACAGAATCAAGGTGAAGCACTGAGGGATTAGTTTTAGAGATTTGTGCAGCTTAAAGCGAAGACACCCAATGTCCCAAAGGATGTGGAAATCGAGGCCGCAATTAAAGGTCTCTGCATAGGACTCTTCGTAGCTCATCTAGCCAGGGAAAAGCCACGGACCATCGTAGACCTATATAGTGAGTTTGAGAAGTATTGCAGGTTTGACAACGACCTCCGCAGAAGGCTAGAAGAACAAAACCAGAGCAAGCAATTCTAAGAAAACAACAGGAATACCCAGAGGGGCAACAGAAGCCAAGGCTAGCCACAGCCATAGCGAGGGCAAAGCCAGCAAGTCTTCAATATAGAATAACAAGGAAGCAGCCAGCAAGGGCAGCAAGCGCCGAAGGCAAGTCCAAATAACACGCCTCAGAAACAATTCGAAGGCAAGGGAAATGGCCATGGCAAATCAGAAGCAGCGAAGGCAGTACAATTTCTTTCATGGAGAGAACAAGGGGTGCATAACCAGGGATTGTCCAGATGCTAAAGAGACCCAAGAAAGGATAAAAAACAGAGCAAACCCGTAGCCTCCGCCATAACAACCTGCAAGAGAGGTAAACCATACCTTTGCTACACCTCCTCAGCAACAATACTGCCCCATATATCCAAGCCTAAACTCCACCCAAATTCACCCATCCACCCTAGCCTCTACCTATTACCTAAATTTCCTACCTACATGGTGACCAGGTACTCAGCAGCAAGGCTAAACTAGCAACCAACGAGCAGAAGCCAGCCTCACCTATATAAACCCGAGGCCTCCGCATACAACATTCATTGAGACCAATCAACCATCTCAACTACACAACAGACAGCTAGAGGCATTGCCTCCGCCCCCTCTAACTCCATAGCTAGCCACACCCAAAAACGAACCCAACCCAGAAAACCAACTTAACCTTCACACACCGTTACCCACCATCGGCATGACATTGCCGATAGCCGAAGGTTCCTCGATGGAATTCCAGACAAAGAAACAGAAGAAAGATCACCTCCGGTTGATCAACAACATAGTGGTCCAAGGGCTAGTGCGCTGCATAGACTGGTCGAAGACGCCAATCACATTCTCAGAACAAGATCTTCAATTGGAAAGCTACCCTCACACCCACGCTATGGTAATCAAGGCCAATATAGTAGGCTAGGAAATCAACAGGGTTCTCATAGATTCTGGGAGCTCCGTAGATATCATATTTGTCAATGCCTTTGACCAAATGAAATTAAGCAGAAGCTAGTTACAACCCTCAGATTTACCATTAGTTGGTTTCGGAGGAAAGAGGATTGATGCATTGGGAAAAATATCCCTCCCAGTTTCATTCGGAGGCTAGGAAAATGCAAGAACAGAGTATGTGACTTTCGACGTAGTGGACCTCTACTACCTCTACAACGCCATCTTCGACAGAGGGTTTGCAAACAGGTTTAACACAACCATTCATATGGGTTACTTGTGTATGAAAATTCCAGCTTTGCACGGAACCATCACAGTTCATGGCAGTCAAAAAGAGGCAAGAAACATAGAAAGAACCATCTATAAATTACAGCGTAACATCAACTCGGTCGAGTCGGCCAAGAGCAATTCACTAGAGCCTCCGGACATACCAAAGGGCAAGACAGATCTCAAAGATCAGGAAGAAACAAAGCTAGTCCCATTAGAAGAAGCAGTGCTAGACAGAAAAGTTATCATTGGAAGCAATCTTTCGAAAGAAGAAGAAGCAGAGCTCGTAGAAACCCTAGCCAAGAACAAAGATGTCTTCGCCTAGTCAGCCTCTGACCTAAAAGGAGTCAGCAGGGATATTATCGAGCACTCACTTGATATAAATCCAAAAAAGTAGTGGCAAAGGAAAATGTCAGAAGACAGAATCCTAGTAGGGAAGGCAGAAGTCCAGAGATTGTTAGATGCCAACGTTATCAGAGAAGTCAAGTACTCAGAATTGCTGGCAAATATAGTACTAGTGCCAAAGAAAAATGAAAAGATGAGAATGTGCATTGACTTCATGGACCTAAACAAGGCTTGCAAGAAAGACCCATTCCCGCTGCCAAGAATAGATACCTCCATCGACAAAGCAGCAGGGTGTAAATGCTTCTCACTTCTGGACTGTTTCTCAGGATACCATCAAATTTGGCTCAAAAAAGAAGACTAGGAGAAGACAAGTTTCACTACTCCCTTCAGAACTTATTGTTACACCAGAATACCTGAAGGACTAAAAAACACGGGCTCGACCTTCGCTAGAATGACGAAGGCAACTCTCGGACCTCAGTTGTAGAAAAACATAATAGCCTATGTTGACGACATTGTCGTGATGAGCAAGAATGAAGAAGACCACATTACAGACCTTAAAGAAACTTTCACCAATCTCAGAGAAGCCGGGCTAAAGCTTAACCCAGAAAAATGTGTCTTCGGCGTAAGCAGAGGCAAAGTGCTCGGGTACATCTAGGGATGAAAACGGATTGGATACGGACGGATATCACCGATATTACATTTGTTTTCATATTTCTGTCCGAATTCGGATTCGAATATGGATAGTGTCAACTATGTTGGATAGGATACGATTGGATATCGACATCATAAATATGCGATTTGAGTATTCAGATACGGATACGGTATTAGATGTTGGATATCCGGACTCGGATACGGACAGATCTCAACCCCTCTAAACGAATTTGGTTTCGAATACGGTCGGAAAATATCCGTACCGTTTTCATCCCTAGGTACATCATAGGGCCTGAAGGCATAAGGGCTAACCTAGACAAGATGAAGGCCATAATCTCAATGGTAAAGCCATCAACCAAAAAAGAAGTCCAAAAACTCACTAGAAGAATAGAAGCACTAAACAGATTCATTTCAAAATTAGCAGAATGCAACCTCTTATTCTTTGAAGGTGTGAGGGGTGGAGACAAGGTAGAATGGGGGCTAGAGCAATCGAAGGCGTTCCAATAGCTTAAAAATTACTTGGCTACCAGACTCTTGGTGACAGTACCAGATCCGGAGGCTCCATTACTGTTATATGTTGCAGCCTCTGACCATGCAGTCAGTGGGGTGCTTGTTCAAGAGAAAGAAGAAGAGTCAAAGGTCATTCAACAGCCTGTCTACTATATCTCAGAAGCCCTGTTTGGAGCAAAGTTGAACTATACAGAGATTGAAAAAATAACATATGCAGTGTTGATTTCATCAAGAAAATTGAAGCACTACTTCTAGGCACACAAAATCATAGTGCCCTCTTTGCAGCCACTCGGGGGCATGCTCAGCAACAAAGAAGCCTCCAAAAGAATTGGGAAATGGGCAACAGAATTATCCTAGTTTGAAATCAACTATGTATCAAGAACAACAATCAAATCACAAACATTGGTAGATTTTATGACAGATTGGACACCTTCGATGCATCAGCCCTCACAACCCCAAGTTCAAACTTGGACGCTTTACTCAGATGGGGCTTGGGGGCATATGGGAGTTGGAGCCTCCGCCATAGCGATAGCACCATCAAGCCTCTGCACAAAGTATGCAGCAAGGT
Source organism: Miscanthus floridulus (assembly GCF_019320115.1). Lineage (NCBI taxonomy): Eukaryota > Viridiplantae > Streptophyta > Magnoliopsida > Poales > Poaceae > Miscanthus > Miscanthus floridulus. The sequence goes on along the minus strand of NC_089587.1, from coordinate 212,999,667 downwards.
TAGAATTCAAGGCAACAAATAATATAGCAAAATACGAAGGCCTCATACTAGGCCTCAACAAGGCAAAGGCACTCGGAGCAAAAACATTACTAGCAAAAATAGACTCCCAAGTCATAGCAGGACAGGTCAAAAAAGAATACATGGCACGGGAACTAGAATTGATCAAATACCTAGCCACAGTAAGGGATTTTGAGCGGAGGTTCTAGGGATTCACCCTGCAGTATATACCAAGAGCAGAAAATGCAGAAGCGGACGAGCTGGCGAAGGCAGCAGCAAGCAACTTGCCCATACCAAATGGAGTCTTTTACCAAGTGCTACTAGCATGGGCAACATAGGTAACAGCGAAGGCATTCAAGACAGTCTTAGTCACTAAGTCTGAAGACTGGAGGCAGCTGATCATAGATTGCCTGAACAACGTGCATCACGCAAAAGATGAGCCAAGACAACAAGAATGACAGCAAGAGCAAGAAGCCATACACTCATAGATGGAGCACTATACAAGAAAGGGGTTGTTCAACCGCTGCTCAAGTGCTTACCTCAGAGCGAAGGCAAAAACCTTCTACAAGAAATCCACTCAGGGATATGCGGCTCACATATTAGTCCGAGGGCGCTATCTGCGAAGGCCGTCAGGCAGGGATTCTTTTACCCTACGCACATCAAAGACGCAGAAGAGATTGTTAAGACATACAAAGCATGCTAGAGCACCTCCCCACACCAGTCAAAACCTTCGGCCATTGTACAACTCATCCCACCAACATGGCCCTTGCAAAGATGGGTCATGGACCTTGTTGGACCGCTACCACCATCGCAAGGGGGAAACAAGTTTGTAATAGTAGCAATAGAGTATTTCACAAGATGAATTGAAGCTAAGCCACTTGCAATAATCACATCAGCGATAGTGAAAAAGTTTTTCTGGCAGAACATAGTTTGCAAATTTGGAGTACCAAGAACCTTAACAGTTGACAATGAAAAATAATTTGACTTGGACAAATTCAAAGAATTCTACAAAAGCATAGGCACCAAGATAGCCTTCACTTTGGTCTACCATCCAGAGTCAAACGGAGCGGTGGAAAGAGCTAATAGAGTAATATTCTTAGCAATATCGAAGACTCTATTCAACCTCCATAAAGGCAAATAGGTAGAGGAACTACCGAAGGTAGTGTGGTCCCATAATACTACAGCCTCCTGAACAATAGGCTTTACACCGTTCAAACTCTTATACAGTGAAGAAGCAATGCTGCTTGAAGAAGTCAGGCATCAGAGCCTCCACATCATAAAACAAGCCCTGGCAGAAGATGAGGAATACTCTAAGGAAACAATCGAAGGCACAATATTGGAAGGTGTGAAAAACATCACAAAATACCAAGAGTAAACCAAAAAGTGGAGAGACAACTAGGTGGTTAGAAAGCTTATACAAGATGGAGACCTAGTCCTCAGAAGGAAACCCATTGCAGCAAATGTTGAAAAGCTTCAACCAAAATGGGAAGACCCATACATGGTGAAAGCCATCAGAAGATCAGGGTCATTCTACCTGACTGACGGTGAAGGCAAAACAACGACCCACACTTGGAACATCTACAATTTATGTAGGTTCTACATATAAGTGTAAAGGGGTGACCTCCGTGAAACTATAAGCGAATGTCACCTCACCTCTACTTTCTCGCATTTTATTTTCTCGAAAAAGGCCTGTGCTCTTTTTTCCTCACAAAGGGGGCTTCTAGTGGAGGTGAGATTTTTTATGAGGCAGGACCCATGTAAAACCCTCTAAAACTATGAAGAGGAATTCCCCCCGAGAACGATACGCAAGCCGAAGGTCAAAAGTGGCTAGCACAGGAGCCACGACATTCGACAACAACAATCACGATAGAGAGGACCTTCCACTACCTTAGCCAAAGGCTATAGAGCGTGGAACGACCTCCACAGCTAAAACCAGCTAGCACCCTTGATAAAGCCCTATCCTTAATCAGGCATAAATGATTTCTCAAATGGCCAAAAGGCCGCCAAACCTAACAAAGACCTACCTCCACTGTAGGCATCGGGCATGGGAAAACCTGGCGAAGACCTATCATTATCAGGCACCAGGTGGCAGTCAACAGTTAATGACAAGTATAATAGAGTTAAAGAACTAAAGATATGCCAAGTATAGAGAAGTCTGCCAAAATCATGTGACTTTAAAATACATCCAAGCAATAAACCTTGGCCAACCACCAAAATTTATTAAAACGTACAAACACTAGACTATAAAACCCATTGCCCCCTACCAGCCTCAGTCGATGCATAACAAAATCACCAGCCCTAGAGAGCACTAGGGGGGAAGTTAAAGCAAACAAGACCCACTATGCCATTAAGCAAGGAGAGAGGATCATGGAGGCTGGAATTTCCTTAGAAATAACAGATCATGGACCGAACGTTGGGGGAAAGCATCACGCTAGTATTCCCACAACTCTCCACTAACATAAACACCATCTTTCATCATAGTTAAAGGAACAACATCTCGTGCAGGCCCCTGAGAGGAAACCTGCGTAGGAAAAATGTACATTAAATTTACAAAGTTCCAAAAGTATGCAAGGCAACACGCCCGACCTACACCATCAACTAAGCCTGAAACAATATCTAAGAACCTAGAAACTACACCTCCAGAGCTGTGGGTGCGGAGGCACTTTTCCTAGGCTTCTGGGAGTTAGAGATGGTAGCAAAAGACTTCTGGCCTGCCGTCTCGCCAGTCTTCGATGTCTGTGCCTCCACAGTGGCATGTTGAGCCCTAGCCTTATGCAAATCCTATAGAAGCAAAAACATAAATAATAAGCATTTAAAAAAATGCGAAGGCCCTAAAAGAAAACAAGGAAGAAGGAAACTAACTGCAGCACGGTAAGCCTCCTCAAGTGAGTGGGCGTCAGCGTGACCAAACTTGAACCAAAAATACTTCATAAAATTCCTAATTGACTTGGTAACCTCCCCCGAAGGCTCACCAAGCTCCAAAGGTGCTTCGAACTCCCTTTGCCCTTTCAACCCAACAACATGCATACAACCAAGCTTTCCAAGGGTCTTGTAGAGGTTTGTGGCACAGGAAAGCACACCAAAGTCCATAGCACCTCTGACAAACTCAGGTAGCTTAGAAAGGTTATCCTTGAACCAGACAAAAATGCCATAGGCGGAGGCATCGACCAACAAAGGTGAAGTTGCACCACCAAAACTAGCCAGAACTGTCCGATACAGCTTAGCAGCCAAAACACCAGCAATCCGCGCCTCTTCTAATCGCTTGTTTAGCAAATCAATTTGCGCACTCAGGGCCTAGCTCGAAGACTTCTCCGCATCAACTTCCTTCTGAAGGCCCTCATTCACATTGATCGCCTTCTGTAATCGAGCAAGGCCATTTCCTCGGTAGCCTTCGAGCCAGCAACATCCTTCTCCAGGCCCCCACTTGGATCTTCAAATCCTCAACAGTTTGGTGGGCAACATGAAGGTCGGCCACTTCTATAGCAAGCTATTTCTCCTCCTCCTCAACCCTATCTAGCTCTTTCTGAAGGACCTCAAAAGCCTCATCTCGTTTGATAACTTCTTCGAATGCACGCTCCTCAAGGATCTCCGACATATGATACCCCTAAAAACAACAAATGTCAGCAAAAACAGAGACAACAATTAACTTTGAAGAGGCGAGAATACAAAGCCTACGCACTCACCACACAGTTATGCTCGAGATTGTAACACATCAACTTGTAAAAGTCCACCTTCTTAAAATGATGGTGGGCATGATCTAACAAGAAAACAAAATATAAGAAAAAGTAAGGCAAAACAAACAGACAAAAAAAAAATTAAAATGCAACCTCCTATCTCATTGTATAGAACATGCAGGGTTTTCGCCCACCCACTTAATGTGTCAGAAGAGCCTTCGCCTGAAGCAAAAACAAACAATAAAAATTAAGCAACGACAAGTTCAAAGGAAAACACAAGAGCTAAGCGAAACAAACCTCCATTGCTAGGGGCATGCTCCGAAGGACCAGCTCCAAGCTATAGTGGGGCCTTCGAAGGAGCATGCAATCCAACTCAGGCAAGATCCAAGTCAGCGGGGGTAGTTTTTTCAACAGGAATTGGTGTCCCCATTGCCTTGGTCAAACTAGCTAAGAAACAAAAGAACATATTAGAGGGGGAACAAAACAAGTAAAATAGAGAAAGCACTTGAGATAGATTTACCTAGATGCAAGGTTTCATCAATAAAACCTGACACTCTAGTATCCATAGCATGGCGTGAGGTCGGCGTAGCCTTCGAACCTTTGTAACATCCCAGATGTTAAAAAGCAATTAAAACTTTGATCATGAGCATCATCAAGTATAATCACCAAGTGTCATGTCAGTTATGCAATTTATGTTTCAATAATAGCATGTCTATGTTGCATTGTAGTGTTTCATATATTTCATTAATGCAACTCATGTTTCAAGTATAGCATTCCTATGTTGCATATGTGATGTTTCATATGTTGCATCTATGGTTTTTCTTATGTTGCATGAAATGTTAGCAACATTAGTGTTTAAGGTTATTTATGATTTTATATATGAGAATTTGTTAAAATATACTTTGTAGTATGAAGTGTGCTTTGAAATATAGAACAAAAGGTTGATTGATATTTCAAGAAAAACATGTTCAAATTTGAGCTCCAAAGTTGAATCAAGCACAGCTTTTACACACAGCCTTTTTCACTAAGTCTGTGAAAACAGTGTTAACCTTCAATTTTTAGAGGATTAATGAATGATTTTTTATAAATAAAAGTGGTGTAACTTTTGTTCTATTGATTAGAGTGATGCTTGAGCTTTAATAATGTGTATTTGGTTGTAATGTATGATCAATGTTTGGCTTTTAATTAATTGCCCAAAGTTGCTAAGCCAAAAAACTGATTTCAAAACTTGAAACTGAAACCCTAGGTTTAGTTTCACTGAACCCTTGTTGGACATTCAAAATCTCAAAATCCAGTGAGTGTTTGGTGTTGATTCTTAAATCAAAGTTGGAGATTTCTCGTAGATCAACAACTTTGGTTAAAGGTGATCATCCCATTTCTGTGCAAAATCGAGTGAGAAAGGGGGCAAAAGAAGAAGGTTTCAGTCAGCTATAGTAATCTCGACAGCAGTTTGCTTCACCTGCTCACCGTCGGTGGCTGCCCGCTGCCTTCGCGTCGCTTCTCCATGCACTAGCACACAGCTATTTTCGTGGCACAGCATAAGCAGCTGCTGGATCATCTAGATGACTCATCCTCGCCTTTAAGCGCCCAAGCCGCCAGCCATCTCCCTCTTTCTTCTTCCCCTACTCATTGCCGAGCTCCTTGGTTCCCTGGTCAATTAATCACCACTAGTTCACCACCACCAAATTCCTCATGCTCATGACTCCGTCTAGTCCTTACACTCCTCCCTAAACCACTATAGCCACCGCTTGCCATCAGAGTAACGCGCGCATGCCATACCCGTCGCGGCGGTTCACCATGGCCACCATGGACCAATCCACCATGGCTAGCCCTCTTTGATGTGTCCCTTGCTCCCTCATTTGCCATTTTAGGTTGCTTATGACCTTGTGATGCTCATATGCTTGTCTATTTTAATAGAGGCCCGTCGAAACCACCAGAACGACTACCTCACCACCGGATCATGCCACCGCTCGTGCCATCAATGACGGCAGCCGCATCTATGCCACCTTTGCTTCTACCTATAGGCCGATAAGGTCATGGTAAGCACCACTATGCTCTCCCAAAACCTAGTCAGGCTAGACTCATGCCAGAGCACAGTGCCCGCAACCACACCGCTGCGCATTGAACCGCCGTGGTCACCATGACCAACATTGAGGTCGCCATGGAACCCTAGCTAGCTGGTTGGTAGCCTAGATTGGTACACCTGGTCATGGGGATCATGTAGGTGCTATCCCCATCGCCGGCCGACTTGCTGCCGGTGAGCTGCGCCGCTGACCCATCGGTGTGCTCATGGTCAAGGCGGGCTTGGTTGGGTTTGACCACCAGCCCTGCGCATCAGTGACCTGAAAGTGCATCTAGCCCTTTAGTGAGTTTTGGTGGATTGAATGATAGTATAATTAAAGGTCTAACAAGTTTTCTAAGTGTTGAACAGGAAATTTGAGTCTATTGCATATACTTATGGATTATGGAATGATAAGTGACTAAAGGTTCAACAAGAAGGCAAACTTGATGATATTCCACATAATGTTCAAATCAAGGCCAAAGTTGTGTATTGTTGTGTTAGAAGATCATGGAAACAATCTAGTTCAAGAAAAGGACAATAATGTAAATGGAGTTGATAAAATGGCTTCTATGTTGTGGGATATCATAGTATCATGAGAAAGCAAGCATATTTAGCAAATGGCAAAAGATACATGAGTTGATGATTTTGGATTGGTCTCAATAAGGGCTTGCTTGACATGAATAAAAAGAGTTTGATAGTAGATTAGCTTTGATCAAGGATTAAAGAATGAGTCAAGAATGCATAAGTGAAGAAATACCAAGCAAAGGTTAAATGACAAAGGACACAATTCATATTGGATATAAGTCAGTCTCTACATTGGTTTGCTTGTATGGATAAAGATTTAGAAAATCACTTTGCATTGATTTGATCAAGCTAGAAGTATGAAGATATATATATTGAAAAGAGTGTTAGGAATGTCAAGCCAAAATGAAGAGGGTATGAGGAACCATGAATTGGCTTGACCATATTAATGTTTATTTATATATGTGTTAATGTGAATCAAACTGAAGCTTGATTGATATCAACATTCATATCTAGAAGATTTCAAGCAAGGATCACAATATTGAAGAAATAGTTTTTCATTGGATGCTTAGTATGATGTGACTTGAGTATGGCTTGATAAGGTGAAGATAACAAGGAAAGGGCTTCGAGGGACTAAGCGGAGGTGAAGGGTAAGCGATGGCTTGGGGACTGAGGTACCATAGCTAAGGTGAAGAAGATAGTACTTGCATTGAGTCGAGAAACTAATCAAGCTATGAGGAGTCATATTATGTTGAGGATCAAATCATTAGTGGAAGTGACTTGAGGCCATGTAATGAACTCACATGTGTTGAAATGGTTCAAGTCACATCCTCAAGGTATGTTTGCTCAAAGAGATGAGACAAAGATGATGGCAACCCTTTATAAAGTGATATTGAGAAGAAATGGCATATGAAGACATTGAAGACTCAAGTGGTTGAAATGGTTATATTCTCTTGATCTTGAGTATAGGTATGTCATACTACCACGGGGGATGCAACATGAATTATAGACAACTCTCAAGTGCTCAAACTAACCAAACCCAAGTGCTAACATGAGAGAAACACAATGACACAACACTTGCACTTGTTGGTTTTGGGGCTTGTTATTTGTTGGGTTGGAAAGCCCTCAAAACAAGCTTTTCGGAAAGTCCAAGATCACCGAAAATAGAGTTTGGAGTAAAAAGTTATGTCTTTTCCGTATGGTGATCTGTGCTATCTTGAAGACCCACGGAGGTTCCGCCTGTTTATGCGGAGGCTCTAGGACGCGGAGGCTCCGCGCCTATGCACGGAGGTTTCGGGGTCTTTAGGTCATAACGGCTAGTTTTTTACCTCCAACAGCTAGTTTTTGTGGGGTGAGTATATATACCCATCCCACGTCTCCTAGCCGTGCTGCTAGATCCCTAAACATTCTAAACCCATTCCAAGCCTTGTGTAAGCTCTCCCAACCTCCCTCTTTGTGAGAGTGAAGTGCTTAGTGATTGATTAAGTGTTGGGAGTGAGATATTAAGAGTTTGAGAGCAAACCAAACCTTGAGCACTTGTCGGGCTATGTCAAGCATTCGTTGTGCATTTGTTACTCTTGGAGGTGAAGCCTCCTAGATGGCTAGGCGTCGCCCGGTGAGCTCCCGTGCTTGTGGTGAGACGTGGAAAGTTTGTATTACCCGGAGATCTTAGTGGAACCCTCAAGCTCAACCTCAGTGTTGGACTTGAGAAGATGATAGGGTTGGAAGAGACCCAAAGCCTTTGTGGCTTCCTCAATAATGTGGACATAGGCAAGCCTTGGTGGCAAGCTGAACCATGGGATAAATCGTGTCTTGCCCCTTATGTTTTGAATTGCATTATTTGTGTTCCACTCGATCTACTTGGTTGTGTGTGTTTGTGAGTGCGGGGACTTCGTGGACTTACCACTGAACATCTCCAAGCACATCATCAAGAAGTTTGGTTTGAGTTTGATGTCTAGGCGTAGCAGCTGCTGAGTACTCTGTGTTGCCCGAAGGCTCCACGACATCTCCCGGAGGTTCCGCGTAGTTTCCCGGAGGTTCCACGGTCTGCTAATCCACTGCAAGTTTTATTTCTTGATAATTTTTAGAAATGCCTATTCACTCCCCTCTAGGTGACATCAAGGTCCTTTTAGACCGTGGGTCGCTAGTGGTGGGTGAGAAAAGTTTAAAACGATTTATTCTTTTTCAGAAATGGATTAAAAGTACAGTTTCTTATTTAATTCATAACTAATTATTTGTGCATGTTAAAATTATGAAATTTATTTTGTAAGCTTGTTATGATATCCTCTATCAGGGAAAAATATGAATTAGGCATAATCAGTACTTTTGCCATGCTTAAAAATTACCTCTTTTAATTGTAAAGTGGACCTTACATGATTTTTGTAGATGAAAATAATAATCCTTTAATCATGAAACTTTTTGTGTATGCTTTACATTCTTATATCTCACACCACAAAAAGTTTGATACTGTTTTGATAATTCTAAATTGGTTAATTAATTTAAGTGTGTTTAAACACCTTTTATGGATTAATAAAAATACTAAAATGATTTCTATAAATCCCTAAATGACTTTGATGTGATTTTGGGATTGATTGTGGACCTTGGAAGACCAAACCTCTGTTGTTCCTTGACAACTTAATTGTTTTCTTGATGTGCCCATAATCAACTTTTGATTACTAATTAACATGGCTTAATTAAATGTTTAATTAGTCAATGCATGTGATTAGGTCATATAATGATCCTTGTTGCCCTCATGGTTGAACTTGGTGTAATGTTAGCTAAATAAACTTGCCTTGCTTGATTAGTATAATAAGTGTTACTTTGATGATTTGATTGTAATCCACTTGTTTGTTTGATAATAATTAAAATGCCTTAATTGAATGTTTAGTTTTATGAGTTCCTTATAATGATCATGAGTTAAGAAATATGTTAATCTTTTGCTGATCCATGTTAAGTTATGCCTTTCAAGATAAACAACTAATTAACTTGGTTAATTAACTACAATGCTTTTATAATAAACAAACCCTAGTTCTTTGGTGAAGGAAAGTTGTACTCAACTTTCTCAACTTTGTTAGACTTCTATGAATGCACTTGTGTGTCTCTCATCATGCATCATGGCATGTAGTCCATCATGTTAAGCGAAGCATCATTTATTATGTGTAGTGTACGAGAGTGAGAAGACTCGTGTTGATCAAGTTTCAGAGAAGGTTCATCCACCGTGGTTTTGGTGCCAAATTAACCTCTGGATCTTTCTCTAGAAACTAACCTTCTCTACAATGCAGGCAAGTCCCAGAGCATAAACCCTTCTCTAGTATTTACAAATCTTTATTACACTTTAGGTCTTGTAAGATGTGCATTAAGTAATTAGGAGTTGGTCGAATATAGTTGCTGCATGATTACCTTGATATTCAGGTATCCTTAGTCGTACCCTGCTAGTGTGTGTAGGTCATTCCCCTGATGCTTAGTAATGCTTAGACTTTGATAGAGGGTGAATGATGGTTTCATCATTCGCAAGAAACATGTTTACCTTGCTCTTCTTGGCTCTACTTATGAGTCGTGGTAATACCATGATAAGGTTAGTATTAAATTGAGACCGGACGTGACACATGTTATGTCTCTGGTGGTTAAGCCTATATGGTTGTCTGGTCATGCTTGTCCCATCTGTGTCGATTGAGGACCATTCGTTGTAGGCCACTGTGTGGTCGAGACCTTGCAGTACTAGCCACATACTCTGGTAAGCCTGATATCTCAGCTATTCCATTATATGAAAAGACAAATGTGCCCTAGGCATGGGAGATGGTGAGAGTAGCGTGTACACATCCTGTGAATCCGTCATGGATGAACGACGCAGGAAGGTGGAGTACTATGCTCTCGGGTAGCGCAGACCAGTTCACATTTTGGAGGATCTGAGTGAAGGTTGATATATGTAGATCTTGGACCTACATATGTCGTGTGGTAAGGAAACCCTAGGTAGGCCTAATCGATTCGAATCATCATGCTCCTCGGTTATGGAGACTCGACCCTCTGACCATACATAGTAGTTAATCAATGGAAACATAGTTACTTATGGTTATGAATATGAGAAGAGATGAGATACTTAATAAAGTGATTGATTTAGATCAAGTGCAAACTAGATACTACTGATAACTTAATGCAAAGCTAAAACATTGAAAGTAAGAATCCACTTATAGTAAGCTTTTCTGTAAAAGTTACTCTTGCTTCAAACTTACCTTTAAACCTGCTTACCTTGGAGTCTTTTCTTTTAGTCGAGTAAGACTTGCTGAGTACCCTCAAGTACTCAGGATTTGTTAACCCCTGTTGCAGGATCTGACTTGTGCTGATAATCGAGGTCATGTTTGTAAGTGCATCTAGCCCTTTAGTGGGTTTTGGTGAATTGAATGACAACACCATTAAAGGTCTAACAAGTTTGCTAAGTGTTGAATAGGAAATTGAGTTTATTGTATACACTTGTGGACTGTGGAATGAGAAGTGTGTATAGGTCCAACAAGAGGCAAACTTGATGATATTCCATATAATGTACAAATCAAGGCCAAATTGTGTATTGTTGTGTTAGAAGATCACAGAAACAATATAGTTCAAGAGAAAGACAACAATGCAAATAGAGTTGATGAAATGGCTTCTATGTTGAGGAATATCATAGTATCATGAGAAAGCAAGCATATTTGGCAAATGTTAAAAGAGACATGAGTTGATGAGTTTGGATTGGTCTCAATAATGGCTTGCTTTGCATGAACAAGAAGAGTTTGATAGTGGATTAGCTTTGATCAAGGATTGAAGAATGAGTCAAGAATGCATAAGTGAAGAAATACCAAACAAAGGTTTAAATGACAAAATACATAACTCATATTGGATATAAGTTGGTTTCTATGTTGGTTTGCTTGTATGGATAAAGATTTGGAAAATCACTTTGCATTGCTTTGATCAAGCTAGAAGTATGAAGATGGATATCGAAGTGAGTATTAGTAGTGTCAAGCCAAAATGAAGAAGATATAAGGAATCATGAATTGGTTTGACCATATTGATGTTGATTCATGTCTTTTTGTGAATCAAATGAAAGCTTGATTAATCTCAACATTCATATCTAGAAGATATTCAAGAAAGGATCATACTATTTAAGAAATAGTTTTTCAATGGATACTTAATATCACGTGACTTGAGTATGGCTTGATAAGGTGAAGATAGCAAGGAAAGGAAGCGAAGGTGAAGGGCAAGCAATGGCTTGAGAACCAAGGTACCATGGCTAAGGTGAAGAAGAGAGTACTTGCATTGAGTCAAGGAACTAATCAAGCTATGAGGAGTCATATTGTGTTGAGGATCAAACCATTGAGGTGAACTCATGTATGGAAATGGTTCAAGTCACATGCTCAAGGTGTGTTTTCTCGATTAGATGAGATAAAGATGATTACAACCCCTTATGAAGTGATATTGAGAAGAAATGGCATATGAAGACATTGAAGACTCAGATGGTTAAAATGGTTCAAGTCATATGCTTAAGGTATAATGGGAATGAGGACAATACATTCGATGGTGGAGTCCCCAATTATAAAAGGGATGCAGTGACCAACTCAAAGGTGTTTAGATTTTTTGATATTTTAAATTTGAGTATAGGAAAAGCCGTACTATAAAGGGGGGCACAATGCTTAAGCTAAATGTGCTACCAAGTGCTCAAACTTACACATATATCCTCAGTTACTCAGTCAAGATTGCCAACACTTCACTCTTACCCTTGCTGTCTTGCCTGGTGTGGCACTGCCACGCCTAAAGAGAGGCACAGCCGCACTAAAGCTATAGCACTGCCGCAACTTAACTGACCATTGGGAGCAGGGGGTATTTATACCTTCTCTTCTCTCCCACAACGGTCACCTATTTTTCAGCCCGACCATTCCCTTCCCAAGTGCGACCAGAGGAGCTCTCTCTCTCTCCCTCACTCACAATTGGAGCTCCTCAAGCTTCTCCCTTTGATTCCCTTCCAAATCCAAGAGAGTTTGAGCCTCCAAACTGCATTAGAGAGCAGGCCAAATGTTCTTCATCTCTTAGAGCACTTGGTTCACGTTTTGGTCAGCGGTTGTGTTTATTACTCTTGGAGCTTTGCTCCTAGCCGGCTAGAGCGTCGCCCGTGGAGCTTGCCAACTTGTGTGGCAGCCACGGGAGGTTTTTAATCACCCCAAACAGCTAGTAAAATCATCCCTCATCTCAAGAGTTCATTCTCTTGACTTGAGAACTTGGCTCACATTGGAGGATGTAAATAAATTTCAAGAAAGCCAAGAATAAAGAATTAAGCTCAAATTAAAGTAGAGGTGCTTATCACTCACAATTCAAGAAACCTCTACTTGATGAAATCTTGTCATATGGTAGATTGCCAAATTACCATTCTCATCTTATGGCATTCTACATGCTCAAATGGTTGTAAGTATTTTTTGGCATATTTCAATTTGATTACACTATTGTTGCCATGACATAGACATAGAGTGAAATCCCAAGTTCTTAAGTGAATAAAGTGCTATGTGAGAAATTCAAATACTTAGAGCACTTATCAAAAGGGAATTTACTCTATGACTAGTGTTGTGAGACTAATCTTTCTCTCTAAGTGATTTGTGTAGTCTCACTAAATGAGAATATGTTTCTCAAATGGAGTGTGCTATCATAGAAAGATCATCAATCCAAAACTATGTGATGTGATCTCTCTCTAGTTAATTTGGAATTGATTCATCTATTTTAGCCACTCACCATAATATGGCTTAAATCTACCCTTTTGGACTTAATTGACCAACCATGCACATTTACATTTCTATTTCACTCAAAAGAATGTGCATGAGGGTTTAAGAGAGATTTAGTCCATGTTATGAGGTTTCTCTATTTTAGTAACCCATTTGTCTTCCACACATAAAAGGTTACTAAATGAGAAACTAGTGCTTGTGTTACTAATGCCCTCTTGTGTTGAGCTTATTTATAGAAAATCAAGTTTGAGGTTGAGTTGGATAAGCTATATTGGAAGAATTCACAAGACTACAAGTATCAATATGACAACTGAATAGAAATAACATCTTGTGAGTACTCTCAACCAAATTCACCTCAAGATTGGACAAGAAGAAGAGAAGAATAGGAAATTATCAAATCTGTCTAGAAAATTGAAATTCTGAATTGGCTGCCTTCAAGCATGGATTTGGAAGTTCAAATACCGATAAATTGGCCTGAAACTTTGTGAGCATGCTATACACACATAGTACTTGTTGCTATACAGTTGGCATGAAGATTGGTTTAGAAAAAAGTCAGTTTTGAGTTGAATTCTGTCAGCTTCAGCAATGCTGTTTTCAAACTCTAGCAGTTGTGATAGAAAATTAATTTGGCTGATCAAATGGAGTCCAAATGAGCTGAAATTTTCACAGAAGTTAGAGGATTCATGGTTGCACATCTCAGCCAAATTTCATGCATATTGGACTAGTGGTCTAAGGGATATGAATTTTTCTCCAAGGAAGACAGAATCTAAAAACTCACTGTATTAAATTGGATTGCATTGTAACAACAAGATTAAGTTGGCTCTCAAGTTGGTCGTGAAGAATCAGTAAAAATGATAAGCATCAGTTTGGTCTAAAGGAGTTACAATAAAAGAGAAAGACTCACACAAGGGTCCAAAGAGTTGCAATCAAAAGACAAGAAGCACCAAGTAATTGCAACCGATTAGAACTTGAAGAAATCAGTTGTAGGCTTTCAGAAACAACAGCTGAGATAAATTGAAACTAGTTGACTTCAGCAGTTACAAGTAGCAGTAATGAGTTACAATCAGTTGGAATTATTTGAAATCAATTGGAAGCAACTAGAATCAGCTGAAACTAATTGGACTACAAGCAGTTTAAAGGAGTTTGAATCAGCTGGAGTATAGTGTAAACTTCTCCCTTGACCCCATAATTATTGATGTGCATGAGTGTACTTTGTGTACTCTTGTATGCACAAATTGAGGGGGAGTTAAGCCTATATCTTGTGGGACTAATGGTTTCTTTCAAAGTTAATATCGAGTAGTCTCACACACATTGGAAAAAGAAGAACATCAAAGGAGGATGGATGGTTCCAATGTAATCCTTGGGTGCTCCAAAGGTTATTCTCGGAGGTCTTGGTCTTTATAAACCAAGTGCTCCCGGTTTATTGTCGAATGCCCCAATCCTTTAGTGGAACTAGATTTGAACGAGTTGGAGAAAAGAATTGAAGAGTGGGCTTTCATTGCTATTTCTCCTCTCTAGAGCTCATCATATGCACATGATCCATCCCATTGATCACCTAGGATCTTATCAACAAAGAGTGGTAACTCCTAGTTCACTATTTGCAAAATTCATGAATTTTACCTTTGCTCTCTGTGTGAGTTGCTTTAGGTAAAGAAAGAACTAGGAACCAAATATGGATCTTGGATGAGCTCTAATTCACCATGAGTCATGTTAATCAAAATTTGTGTGGTGATCTATCTACCTTGGTGGTGGTATATTTTCTTGGCATAATTTCAATTGTTGCAAATTTATCATGCCTTGACCAAGATATAGAATGAACTCCTCTAGACCCTTAAACCGATTCAAGTGCATTTCATAAGTAATTTGAGTACTTCATGCACATATTAAGGGGGAGCCCATTCTATGTCTTGTGTCTTTTGAGACTAACCTTTTCTTCTAGTGAATTTGTGTAGTCTCTTGGTGAGAATGAGTTTCTCATGAGTATGCTACATTAACTCAATCCAAATTGGTAAAGTTATCTCTCATATTCATTTGGATTGCAATTTTATCTCTTAAGTAGCTACTATCCATAATATAGCTTAAATTCCCTTGTTTGGAATTAATTGACCAAAAGTTCACATGTTCTTGCCTTCCACATATATATGTATGCACTATCAAAAAGGGGGAATTTAGTCTATGTTATGAGGTTTTGCAATTAGTGACTTACATGGCTTCCACATCCATAGGGTCACTAGTTGTGAAACTATAGCTTGTGCAATTTAATGCCATCTCTTGTCTTTATGAGCATTCCCTAGGTGACATTACGAGATATGAGCATTCTTTCCAATTGACATCAACTTGTGAAGACTCCTTCATTTGGTGTCAAAATTATGAAGATAATATTTCAATTGTTATTGGTGGACAATCTTTCAATTTGGTACATCAAGAAATATGTCTTAAATTGGTATCTCAAAATGAAAACAAGAGCTAGTAATGGACTTTCAATTGAGATCAAGCACAAGTTTGTGATATCTCCTTGAAGATGATGATGAAGAGAGATGGGCACAAATGAAATTATTTTGCATAAAGAAGTACTAGTCCCATCAAAGCACTAAATCCAAATATTAAAATCATTATCATGATGGAGATTGTGAGGCTTAGAACAAAGGTACATCACTCCATGAACTCTTGTATTACCTTTGTGCATCTAGGCCCTTACATGCTACTGTGTACATGTGTATGCAATATTGAGTCACACCATGAGTTTGTTCTTGTGGTGACGATTAGAGAATTCTTTAGATATTTGGTTGAAATCTCTTGTGGTAATGGCATGAGTTAGTCTCATATTAAAAGTGTCATCTAAGTGAGGTATGAGCCAAATATGCCGACTTCTCAAGAATCTTGACTTAAAGTGTTGCATACTTTGTTTGGTAGAAAACTCAGGAGAGAAATCCTATATGCTAAACTTTTACCTACCTCTTGTCCTCACTTGTCTACCATTATTTCCTCCTTTTGATGGAGAGATCCTTTTTGGAGATTAATGCCAAAGGGGGATACATATTAGGAGAGAGTGTAAGGGAAAGAGATTGATATGAGGATTTAAAGAGGTAAAAGGGAGGCATATAAGATTTTTCAATTTTTATTGTGTGGTGTGTGCAAGGATAGTTTAAATTGATGTTCTTGATATGGACCATATATGCTAGTGTGTGATGTTCATGCCTTGAATGATTGTTGTTTATTTTCTCTGACCGCCACTGTGTGGCAATGCCGCGCTCACTCGTGGTTGATGCTCTTGATAAGGACCATATATGCTAGTGTGTGAAGTTCATGCCTTGAATGATGTGTTGTTTATCTTCTCTGACTGCCACTGTGCGACAGTGCCGCACTCACTCGCGGAAGTGCCGCACATGACAACTTCAGAAACTTCTTAAGTGCATGAACTGCCATGAGCATCATGTTTATCATGATGACACCTTGCACCTCACGTATGCTAAGATATAGGAGAGTTCCCACACTTTATCTTGAATATGTGCATTTGGCATTTGAGGCCAAAATTTGAATTCCTTTCAATGCATACATTTAGGGGGAGCTCACTATATCATAGGATTCAAAATCTTATTATTTATCAATCTCTTGTAAGCTTTAATTGTGTTGTCATCAATCACCAAAAATGGGGAGATTGTAAGTGCATCTAGCCCTTTAGTGGGTTTTGGTGAATTGAATGACAAAACCATTAAAGGTCTAACAAGTTTGCTAAGTGTTGAATAGGAAATTAAGTTTATTGCATACACTTGTGGACTGTGGAATGAGAAGTGTATATAGGTTCAACAAGAAGGCAAACTTGATGATATTCCATATAATGTACAAATCAAGGCCAAATTGTGTATTGTTGTGTTGGAAGATCACGGAAACAATATAGTTCAAGAGAAAGACAACAATGCAAATGGAGTTGATGAAACGACTTCTATGTTGAGGAATATCATAGTATCATGAGAAAGCAAGCATATTTGGCAAATGTTAAAAGAGACATGAGTTGATGAGTTTGGATTGGTCTCAATAATAGCTTGCTTTGCATGAACAAGAAGAGTTTGATAGTGGATTAGCTTTGATCAAGAATTGAAGAATGAGTCAACAATGCATAAGTGAAGAAATACCAAACAAAGGTTTAAATGACAAAATACGCAACTCATATTGGATATAAGTTGGTCTCTATGTTGGTTTGCTTGTATGGATAAAGATTTGAAAAATCACTTTGCATTGCTTTGATCAAGCTAGAAGTATGAAGATGGATATCGAAGTGAGTATTAGGAGTGTCAAGCCAAAATGAAGAGGATATAAGGAATCGTGAATTAGTTTGACCATATTGATGTTGATTCATATACCTTTTTGTGAATCAAACCAAAGCTTGATTGATCTCAACATTCATATCTAGAAGATATTCAAGAAAGGATCATACTATTGAAGAAATAGTTTTTCAATGGATACTTAATATGATGTGACTTGAGTATGGCTTGATAAGGTGAGGATAGCAAGGAAAGGAAGCGAAGGTGAAGGGCAAGCGATGGCTTGAGAACCGAGGTACCATGGCTAAGGTGAAGAAGAGAGTACTTGCATTGAGTCGAGGAACTAATCAAGCTATGAGGAGTCATATTGTGTTGAGGATCAAATCATTAGTGAAAGTGACTTGAAGCCATTGAGGTGAACTCATATGTATAGAAATGGTTCAAGTCACATGCTCAAGGTGTGTTTTCTCGATTAGATGAGATAAAGATGATTGCAACCCCTTATGAAGTGATATTGAGAAGAAATGGCATATGAAGACATTGAAGACTCAAATGGTTAAAATGGTTCAAGTCATATGCTTAAGGTATAATGTGAATGAGGACAATACATTCGATGGTGGAGTCCCCAATTATAAAAGGGATGCAGTGACCAACTCAAAGGTGTTTACATTTTTTGATATTTTAAATTTGAGTATAGGAAAAGCCATACTATAAAGGGGGACACAATGCTTAAGCTAAATATGCTACCAAGTGCTCAAACTTACACATATATCCTCAGTTACTCAGCCAAGATAACTAACACTTCACTCTTACCCTTGCTGTCTTGCCTGGTGCGGCACTACCGCACCTAAAGAGAGGCACTGCCGTAGTGCGGCACTGCCGCACTAAAGCCACGACACTGCCACAACTTAATTGACCATTGGGAGCAGGGGGTATTTATACCTTCTCTTCTCTCCCACAATGGTCACCTATTTTTTAGCCCGACCATTCCCTTCCCAGGTGCGACCAGAGCAACACTCTCTCTCCCTCACTCACCATTGGAGCTCCTCAAGCTTCTTCCTTTGATTCCCTTCCAAATCCAAGAGGGTTTGAGCCTCCAAACTGCATTAAAGAGCAGCCCAACTGTTCTTCATCTC
Source organism: Miscanthus floridulus (assembly GCF_019320115.1). Classification (NCBI taxonomy): domain Eukaryota; kingdom Viridiplantae; phylum Streptophyta; class Magnoliopsida; order Poales; family Poaceae; genus Miscanthus; species Miscanthus floridulus. Next base: position 212,981,277 of record NC_089587.1, on the reverse strand, counting down.
CTAGAGCACTTGGTTCACGTTTTGGTCGGCGGTTGTGTTTATTACTCTAGGAGCTTTGCTCCTAGCCGGCTAGAGCGTCACCCGTAGAGCTTGCCAACTTGTGTGGTAGCCCCGAGAGGTTTTTAATCACCCCAAATAGCTAGTGAAATCAGCTCTCATCTCAAGAGTTCATTCTCTTGACTTGAAAATGAGGAAAGGGTTGAAAGAGACCCAAAGCCTTTGTGGCAACCTCAACAACATAGACATAGGCAAGCCTTAGTGGCGAGCTAAACCACGGGATAAATCGGTGTCTCACTTGTGTTCTTGTAATTCGCATTGCTATACTTATATTTGTGGTGATTCTAGGGTTTGGTCCTGATCTACTTGCTCGTGCACTTCCGCCAACATCCAGGTGGTGGAATATGCTCTACACTACCCCAGGAACATCAATAATTTGCTCGATCTACTTTTCCTTCGACAGTTTTTGAATTGTAGTTCTAGCTTGTCTATAGGCGCGCAGTGCCGCACTTTTGTGAGGCAGTGCCACAGTGCGGCAGAGCTGCACCTTGGGAGCAGCAGTGCCGTACCTAGAATTTAACTTCCGCTGTGAGTTTGTTTTAAATAGGCCTATTCACCTCCCCTCTAGGCGACATCAATGTCCTTTCAATGTCGGTGGGCTCGATATGATCTGGCTGTCTCTTCTACCTTAGGTTCTTCACCTAAGTGGTTGTTGTAGCTTTACTCACCCTTTTAATCTCAAGGTAAGTTTTTACCAAAAACATGTTTTGTAAACTAATATTATAAATCTTTCGCACTCCGATGTAAGTTATTTTTATACCAACTGTTATAATGTTGTGGTAACTCTATGTTGATCCTATATGAGTTGTAAAATATGGTTGATTCGGGGTTCCCCAAGGACACCCGACAGACTACCAGGATTATCTGACTCTCATGTGCAGCAGTCAGAGGTCTTTAGGACAATGACAGGTGCATGTGAGCCATATAATTTGGGTGGTTCTGCCATAACCTTGGGGCAGAACCGAAGACGTCCACTCATCAGACTTGGCCTCCGACTCCTCCAAATGTTGGGCCTTCACAGAGCGGCCAACTTTGATAGAAGTGGTTTCCAAACTAGCAGAAGCGAAGGCAGAGCCTGCCTCCGTGGCGTTACCCTCGGACTCAGACAAGTCATCACCAAGGATACAGGGCAACGACTCCACACTAGAGGCTCCTGCCCCAAGAACAATAGCCATCACCTCAATGGATGAAGCCATTAGGTGTTCGTCCACGCGAGTAATGGAAGCCTCTGATTGACCAGGATCAACAATTGGACACGCAACTTTTGACTCATTATGGGTACTCTCCACCACTTCTTTAGCGGCATCCTCGGCGTTCTTTGCAATCTTCCTCTTCTTTACAATAGCCCTCGGAGTGTCAGTCTCCTTCCTTTTCTTAGACTCTGCCTGAGCCATAGCAACAGGGACCGCAACAGACTTAGAGGCCGTCGCCGCCTTATCCTCGATCGACTTCAAAACCTTATCTTGAATCTTTTGATCCCCATACGTAACCTTCATTTCCTCGAAAACATGGTTTAACCAAGGCATAGTCCCACCAATGACACGTCGGGACAAGTACTCCTGGTCGGAGATCTCCCCAATAATCATAGAGGTAGACTTCTCCATGGTACTCACAAGCTCTTCATCTGTTTCATCTTTGGCATGCTTGAGGTTGAAGCAGGGAATGAACTTGCCCTCTTCGCTACCGAAGACTAGAAGTTTCATCTTTACCAGCTTCATCTCAGGCCTAAACTTCCCCAGGGGCCAAAAGTTGGAGGCCACCATTTCCTCCACAAGGTCGCGACCTCCAGAAAAATGACAGGCCTTGGCAAAGGCGGCATCGCAGGCCGCTCGATCAGCGCCAACTTCAGCTGGAGGCCTAATCCAAGTTGAAGGCCTCATGTCTCCCATGGTAGAGGCAAATGGATACTTCTTGACCTTTGGCTCTGTCTTGGGCTTGACACCAGGGGTCTTTACATTAAACCAGTAATGGTTTCAATCCTTCTCCCACTTGTTTTTTGGGGCAAAGGATATCTAAGCCACCATCTTTTTGCCCCCTCTTCGCCATAAAGGCGTAGCTAGCAAATTGATACTCAACCTCTTCACCATTGACCTTCCCCTTCTTCGGCTGGCGCTGGAGCTCATAGTAAGTGCAGAACATATCTAAATCGGGTGGAGCACCATACGTCTCACAAGCATAGTAGAACTTGCTCAGGGTCAAAATCCCATTGGGGGTAAGGTGGTGTAGTTGTACCTTGAAGATCTCTAGGACCAAGCGATGGAAGTACATGGGCAGAATGCGGAGACCGTAGGTGAAGAAATCCTTGAAGACGACAGCTTCATCAGCCTCTGGCTGAGGGCAGTCTCGCCGCGCAGAGGATGACCCTTCCCTTTCGAGAAACATCACTCACCCTCTAGAGCCCTGATCGCCTCTTCTGTCATGAGCGAAGGCCCAAAATCCCAAGACTTCGGCATTGATTTCTTTGCCTTTTTAGCTAGGCAAGCAGGTATTAGGTCGCCGGTAGAAGCTTCAATGTTCTCCAAATGCTCCTAGGCCTCCGTAGACGCAGACATACACTCTTCGTACCTCCTCGACCAACCCGCATATCTCACGCCAAGCAAGCGGGAATAAAGACCGCTAAAGCTCGGCCAGCAAAGATCAGAACTCATAGGCGAAGCCACTTCCAAAGGCAGCACATAAATAAAAGGGAGCAGCGGTGCAGGGAAACCTAAAGCATAACAGCAAGGAGGCAGAGCAGCGCAAGAGAGCGACAGACGATTAGAAAGCTATAGGAAAGAAAGCGACATCTCAGGCAGCATGGGGGTCTCCCCACCAACTCCCCCCTATATAGGCCACAACCGACGCCTCAAATTCCAGCCGCCAACGGTCGTGACTGTTCATGAACGCATCGGTTTCGGAGCCATCGCAACAAATCAGAAACCAACACATCACACACCCAATGGTCCGATCCAGGTGATCCAGCGGGGAAACGAGAGGAGCCTCTACCACTCGGAACCAACGCCAGACTTGAGGCTCACGGCCCTCTCGCATCGGACCGCACCCTCAAGGGGAAAACTGTTGGGGTGCAGATATGCGAGTAGCGGAGGCTAAAGAGAGTGTGAACTAACGATAACATAATTGTTGGATAATGTCAGGCATGGACAACTGGCAGGGCCTTCGCCCTGCATCTTGGGCAGACGGAGGGTTGGAGCATGGAGGCAGAGACCATCCAACGAAGGCGGAGGCCACGGCGCCATGGGTGGAGGTTGAGCGGGCTCCTCCGTGGGACAGAGGCTTACGGCGCGGTGGACACCCCAGGCCGATAAAAAGCCTCATTTGGGCCGATGGCTAAGGCCTAAGAAGTGAAGGCGGTTTAAAGAGGAGAATGTCCAGATTGCCCCGGGCGGCTCGTACTGGCGGAAGAATATTCAGGGAATGTGCTGTAGCAGTTGTAGGACAAAGATGTAAAAAGGGAGGAGTAGTGAACAACACCCTATAAAAAGGGGGAGCTGAACCCTGTAAGAGGTGGTGGGTGAACTCATTTATGAAACCCTAATTGTGCTGGGACCCACCTTTTACTGTCTATCCGCTGAACCTCCGCCTGGGGCACCGACTGGGCGGAATTCCCCCTTTCTCTACCTACTGGAAATCCCGCTTTCCAACAGTAGTCCCTTCTCATGTTCACAGTTTAGGGCTGCAAAATATTCGCTGGTGCCATGTCATGGCCAAGTCTAAGCCTTTGGGCATCGTGACTCGACATAGCTAGCCATGTGCACGGGCGTGTGACTTGCCTTCCACATTTTGAACCTCATAATAGATAGACATGATAGCTATACATTTAAGCTGAGTCGATCTAAAGCCATATCCCCATCTTGGATTAATCATTTATTGTTATAAGCATTAAGATTAATTTGATTTAATTAAAATAAGATTTAGTCAAGCGTAATTAAACCTCTTCTCTACAACTAAAAAGCAGGATGACGTCCTGCCTTGATCGTTCTGCTCCATACGCCTAACACACACTATGGTTTTGTATGGTTTTCTATCCACCATGTGATTAATGGCATATCTGTTGCACATGCCCTCTACCTCTCTCTGATTTTCTTTAAAAAAAACTAGCTTAAGTGAATCAACAAAAAAAACCCAAACCCTAATCATCATGACTCGATCAACAAAACCAGAAAGTCTTCCTCACCATCAACCTGAAAAATCATGCAAAGTTTCCCTTGCCAATAACTAAAACTTCTCGTCATCCTACTCGACCACACCGCCTCCTTTTCCAATCCAACGTTTCCCTCTTGGGACTTGGGAGAGAGGAACTCAGCGGCGAACCCTTGAGATCGATGGCTAGCAATGGCATCGGTGGGCTGCCTTCTCAACTTAATCATATCACATTCTCACCACCTCATTATCATGTTCGTCGCTTGACTGCCTGTGATCCTGATGTGCCCTGTCGTGATGGCTTGCAACGGCAGGCCAGAGCCCGTTGCACTGAATCTGTCTTCAGAAATGAAGGGTCCCCCATGAACGCCATCTTACCCTTCCTCCTTGCGGCCAACATCTTCATCAAAGGTGAGAGAGAAACCCCCAAATGAATTCTGAGGCACCCGTACGAAACCGCTTTTTAGAGGTAGTCAAAATTGGTCTATAGAGGTGGGTTTTCCAATTATCACTACTCAAGTGCATATGCAACCATTTCTATAAATCAATTTATAAAGGCAGTTAATGCTTCTGATTGCTTCTAGAAATCCACTTATAAAGACGACAGGTAATAACATGGCCTACTTCTAAAAAATAAAATTTCAAAATATAAAAATTGGCTGTAAAAAAATCCTGCTAGGGAGGCCGCCACATCTGAAAACTAAAAACGTATTTGTGGTACCCTAAATGATTTTAAATAAAAATGTCATCAATTATAAAGTTGTAGATCTATTCGAGCTCTATAACTTTGATATAATGTTCACCTTCATCCAACTACATTTAGAAAGTTTTGTTTTTTTTGTTGCACTAAACCTTCTTTACAAATGCTTTTTATACAAACGATTCGTAACGCCAATCGCTTCCAGAAACAACATTTCTGGATGTAGTACTAACCACCCATGAAAATAGATGAAGTTTTTAGGGGCGGCTAGAAACATCGATCGCCTCTATAATTGATTTTTGGATACGGATGATCTCTGAAATCATGTTTAGAAATGATTTTTAATGGACTCCTTTTTAAGTAAGAGGGACTGAGAAACGTTTGTGTAATAGTACGAGCTCTGAGGACGGCGAAGGACTCCGACAGGGAGGTGTACCCCGTGCTTAGCTAGCTCTGTGCTCGTGAATGTTCATGATGATCCTCTACCTGGGGATGTGGTTGCACGGAGGGATGCGTCTCCATCAAGGATGTCTACGCTAGCATGCATCCATCGCCTAGAGCTGGTGGTGGCGTGCTGCATCCCTCCTGCTACGGGGATTTCTGTTCGGGGTTCCTTGTCCCGTCTCTGAAGGTGGCCACAAATGCTGTTGGCCTGGCTGAATGGCCGATGAAGCACCTGCTGGTCACCAGTGGGCCGGCCGCTCAACATAACCATTCATCATCTATACTTCTTCGGTTTCCTAATCCTAAAAAAAAGTAGACTAAACTTTTGGGTTAGGTTTGGTAACGCGCGTGCTCTGACGTGGTGGCCCAACGGCTGGTTCGATCTGGTGCTCCAGCCTGTTCACTGGCCGTCAGACGTCAGTGGTATGCTGACAACTCGATCTCTAAACACCTGGTCAAACACTTAACTAATCTACTCTTACTTGATCTTCTCCACCGAGAAATTCCCGCGCAGGTTGAGTCCACATGTCATTATGATACAAGTGTTAAATCTTAAAAGGTTTGCGAATTAAATATCAATTATCAAAACCTCTCCCGCTAAACATGTCAAGTCAAGTGAAGATGATTACCTAAAGGGAGGATATGGCGATGAGGTCCAATGGAGACTTGACAAAAAAAACTGTGATTGTATTTATATATTCATCTCTTCCTATCTTTTCAGTGAACCACACAATAAACTAATATATTCTTACTCGATCTTCTCTCCTAAAGAAGTCCCCGCTACTGAATCAAGTCGATTACTTAAATTCGGATGGACAAGTTCTACTATAAAGAACCTAGCCAGCTGAGCTACGTTAAGTCTATCATCTCTTCCTATCTTAATTCTTATGTAGGCATAGTTTCTCGTATCTTGTATAGCAAAGAATTTACATCTCTTTCGCAAAAAAAAAAAAGAATTTTCATCTCTCTAATATTTAGTTCCAATATGGCATCACCATTTTGTTAGATGACACCCTAATTAACAGTCATAGAAATAATTCTAGTTTCTAGTTTAGACTATTCTTGCACCCCTCGCCAAATCCCGACAATGACTGATTAACACATTGTTGATTTGCGTGGTGGAGCCGTGGAGGTGGTGCCAACATTCGAAGAACACACGGCTTTGGAGAAAGAGACTTACACAAGGTATCTTTCAGTCTATTTTCACAGGATTGTACGTTTGAGTGTCATCCTAAATCCTAAATTCCTCGAAATTTACAGCAAACTTGTATGTTAGTTACATATTGGAAATTTGTTGGATAGGTTTCTTTGTTCCAAAGGAACACGCATGGGTGAAATTTTTCCACGGTGGGCCAGGGTTTTTCTCGTATGCATGTTTAGCACGTTTTGTCCAGAGAGTCCACACTCAGTACATGCATGTGCTCGTCGAGGTGCTCATGTCTGTTACGTCTTAAATTCTTGGAACCGCCGGCAGCTTTCTCTGGATTCTAATTCTTTATTAAAACCACCGGCATGAATTTTCGGTTCAAACACAACTCCAGCTCTGACGAAATTTTCTTCGATCTATCCTTAAAGAAGTAACTGATCCACGGCTTTGACTCAACAAATGATTAAAGCCTGCAGGAGGTCAGGTCATGGCGGCAATCACGTCAAGAAGAGACCCCCATTCCGGCTGCCCGCGAGGTGGAAACGAGATATTTTAGCAGGATATATATATTGAGAGATGATGAACCATCGATCTGTTATGCTTCCTGCAGGCTGTGCAAGGCATTTTGAGCTGACAGCTGAGCATGTCTATCAGTCTATGTCTCCGGATACACAACATGGATTGAAATGTTCTTTATGAGGGAGGAGATTAAAAAAAACTTTGAAAGCTTCTTCCTATAGGTTACTCATCAGTTTTGCTGAAATCTTGAGACTAGTATTTTATCAATGCGGAGTTGGAATGGACTTATGGACCTTTGCTTGCATTGGGCATGAGGTGGCGGACCTTTTCTTTCTTCCATTTACTTTGCCTATACTCTATACCAAACAACAAAACACGGAAGGGACGCAGATTGGCATCCGATCCAGGGTTTCACTTTCACAAAGGAGACAATTGGATTGATAATATAATACACTATAATAACAGAAGAAAAGTAGTGATACAAAGATGCGGATGACACTTTCTTATATATCTAAACCTAAGTGATGATACCTTTCAAAAGAAAAACCTAAGTGATGAGTTTTCACTTTCGTCTATATCCAATAGCAATATTTAGCTTTGGAGATAAACCTACGCACTCATGTCCCTTTCGTAAATCTAATAGATCTGTATTAGCTAGGTTTTGATTCAATTGATTGATTGATATCACTTAAGTATATCTAACGACCTACGTATTAGCTAGTGCCTATAATATTACAAAGAGATAACTATGGTAGCCAAATTAAGTTTTGAAAATCTAAAATGTTGATGTCGTCATTTGTGAAGTGTTCGACTTTTGCGCCGGCCGCCCATATGCACATCACATTGCCAGTTTGTTCGTCACTGGGCTATTAATTGTCCGTCCGTCCTAGTGCCTATTGGTTCATGGTCATGCATACGTGCTCGCTTTCGTAATCCATGCGAGACATTCCCTGCACTGCAATTAAGAACCACTTGAAAAGTCTCTGCGCACGAATTTCTCTAGTTATTGAAGTCAAAACGGCATAATCTACTAGTAGTAATTTACTTCCAAAAAAAGTTAAGACCGATACCCTGGAAATTGGTCTGCTTTTAGCTTGCTTCACGCGGAGTTCAACGAGTAGTCTGAGATGTTTGGATGACTGAGACGAACGGACGAACGCCGGCCGGTCGATCAGATCAGGACCTCGCAAGAGGACATTCTTGCTGTTGGTGTCACAGTGTCGCAGACGTGCCCGCCGTGCATATACACTCCCCCGATCGGATCACATCACACGTCGCAAAGAGAACATCTCTTTTTGAAAGACGCAAGAGAACATTTCTGGCTGTTAGTTGGTGTCACATATATAGCTTAGTGTCTCGATCAGGCGTACTCACCGTGCATACAAGCCTAGCCAGCTAGGCACGTACGACCGTTACGTACGTACAGGCGGTACAGACATGCATGTATTGGAGTATTGTTTACGTACGTACATGCGTGCATGGCTGAGCAACTCGCCGAAAATATCCAGCACGCGTACGATCTCTTCATGATTATATTGCATAGTCAGCACAGCATATATAGGTTCGTTATGCCCACGTTCATATATATTATTGGTAGTAGTCAAATTGATCACCTCAACCTTCAATATTAGGTACGGTGTGCCAAATAATCTAAACAAGCTAGCCCTAACTACTGGTCTGCTGCTACAGCATCCAAAAGCAGGGCCATTCGCTGTAAGCCAGCATCTCTCGGAACCCTCCTTGCTTGCCTGCTGCCGTTCCTTGAAAACTTGCATGCATGTGGCCGGCGCGCATTGGGTTCCTTTGACCTTGACTCGTTCTAATTAAACTAGCAACCCAAGTCGCCGTCGTGCCAGTTACCGGTGAAGATTCAAGCCTAGGTAACTCGGACGTCGTCGTCGTCGTCACACGCTCGCGCCACCGCGGCGAGGCAGTCGATCTGCTAGGCCACGCCAATCAACTCACGCTAACGGAGGAGGCAGAGGAGGGCGTTTCAGGCTAGTACGCGGCTTCTGGAGCCACACCGTGCATTTGTCGCCGGAAAAACGCTGCTAGGACGCGCGTGGACGAGTTGCTAAGCTAGCCAAGCAGACAATCATTCCAAGTTATCGACCGGACCGGGGTAGTTTAGGCGCTGACTGGTGGCGGTATGACGAACGGAGGATGCACATGCATATGCATCCCTCGTCGTTTCATTGGCAGCTCTCTATAAATACCTGCGGCGTCCGAGCCAGATGAGCATCGCAGCAACGCACGGAGATCACATTGCAGAAGCTAGCTAGCCTTTGCATCCTCTCGCTCGCTGCTAAACACGTTGTTCCAGTTTGCTCAAACTAACAGAGCGCACACACGTTCCTTCAAAAATAAAAAATAAAAAAAATAAACAGAGCGCACACACATCATCATCATACACGAAGATCAGAGAGCCGAGCTGAGCTAGCTCTGCTGCATGCCCCTTCGGCAACGTCCGACGATGGGCGGCGGTGTAGCTAAGATGCCGGCGGCAGGCCGGCTCTGGTTACTGCTAGGCGTGATGTTAGCCTTTGGAGTTGCAGCTAGCCCGGCCCAGGCCTCCAGGAATACTCACTACGACTTCGTTGTAAGTTCATCCATACATCTCACTTCATTTCAACCTATATGTATCAGTACTAGTTTAATTTCAGAGATGCAGGCAGTTGCTTGAGCACGTAGTATTTGCGGGCACATACAAATCAACAGCTGTACATATGCATGTTCTAGTTTTGAAATATCTAGCTAGGTTGATGGGATTGCATATTTGCATACCTTCAGAACATTTGGACATGTCAGGTCTCTGCATGAGCATGAAGAAGTAAGTAGACCTAGCTAGCTGTATTCCGACAGGCACAGATTGACTTCTTACATACTTGCTTGTCTAACTAGAAACCGTATTAGTAGTTATATATATTTGCTAAGCAAAGAAACTACGGAAGCCACAATTTTCCCATTTCCCTGATGTGAACTGCTGAATCGTCATCACTTGAGAAAAAAGCTAGCAACGATGTGACACATCTTATTAGCTGCTTGCTAATCTTTTCCGTTCCAGAATGCAGCATCGTCTTATCGAAATTAGCCTCTTTGCTAGATATCCAAGCCCCTTTTGACGCCCACTGCTTGCTTCATCCTACACACCCACCATGCAGTAGGCTCGATTAAGAGGAGACAAGGACTAACGCCGGCGTGTGATATATATTTCGCAGATCAAGGAGACCAAGGTCACCCGGCTCTGCCAGGAGAAGACCATCCTGGCTGTGAACGGGCAGTTTCCCGGGCCGACCATCTACGCGCGCAAGGGTGACGTGGTGATCGTGAACGTGTACAACCAGGGCAACAAGAACATCACCCTCCATTGGCACGGCGTGGACCAGCCGCGGAACCCGTGGTCTGATGGCCCGGAGTACATCACGCAGTGCCCCATCCAGCCTGGCGCCAACTTCACCTACAAGATCATCTTCACCGAGGAGGAGGGCACGCT